>NC_060285.1:18366072-18557187 GCF_021613505.1 Equus quagga
GTGTGGACACTCTTGTCTCCATGTGGACACTCTTGTCTCCGTGTGGACGTTCTTGTCTCTGTGTGGACATTATTGTCTCCGTGTGGATGCTCTTCTCTCAGTGTGGACGCTCTTGTCTCCGTGTGGACGTTCTTGTCTCTGTGTGGACATTATTCTCTCCGTGTGGATGCTCTTCTCTCAGTGTGGACGCTCTTGTCTCCATGTGGACGTTCTTGTCTCCATGTGGACATTGTCGTCTCAGTGGGGAGGTTGTTGTCTCCCTGTGGACATTACTGTCTCCGTGTGGACATTCTTGTCTCCGTGTGGACGCTCTTGTCTCCGTGTGGACGCTCGTGTCTCCGTGTGGACGCTCTTGTCTCCGTGTGGACGCTCTTCTCTCAGTGTGCACGCTCTTGTCTCCGTGTGGACGCTCTTCTCTCAGTGTGGACGCTCTTGTCTCAGCAGCTGCTTTTTGGTGCTTCTGACATCTCCCAGGAGCCTCCAGTCAGCACCACCCTCTCAAGCCGTAGCATATTTGCAGGGAAGTCTGAGAAAGAGTTACAAACTCCACCAGCCCAGAGCTCCTGGGGTCCTTGCAGGCTCTAGCCTCTCGAGTTTGTCTCACTGAAAGAACAGAATCTGCCCCACAGACCCGTCCTGCTGAGCTGAACTTCTCCGATCCACCCGCGGCCCTGCAAGCAGCTGTGTGTTCTGAGCGCCACCTAGTGGTGCTGGGGCCCCCGGAGTGTCTTCTCAAACCTGGTCTGGAGGAAGGGGCTCCTACCTCCCCTCTTCTGAGGCCTCTCCAGGGAGGCTCAGGTGACTTGGAGGGTCTCCAGCCCTCTCAAGTTCCAGGACACTTTAGAGAAGCCCAAAGCCAGCTGGTTCCCTGAAACTCTGCGAGTTTCCATGGGGACTGCCCCATCCTGGGCTCTGCCTGAGGGTCCAAGATGCTGGTTCTGGGTGGGGAAAAACGCTTTTTGTCATTTATCAGCTCTATAACCTGAATGAGGGCAGGGAAGGTGTGTGGAGGAAGCAGCATCTCATTGCAATGTGAGATGAACTAATAAAGGAAAGCGAATTTTAAAAAGCTGTTGAGAACAGACAGTATTTGACAACTTAGATAAAATGGGCCAGTTCCTCGAAAAACACTCACTCAATATGAACTAGATAATCTAAATATGCCTACAACTGTTAAGGAAATTGAATCTGTAATTTAAAAACTTCCCTAAAAAGAAATCTCCAGATACAGATGGTTTCACTGGAGAATTTTACCAAGTTTTTAAAGAAGAATTAATACTGTCTCTATATATTCTTTATCAGAAAATACAGGAAGAGGGAACACTTCCCGATTCACTTTATGAAGCTAGTATTACCCTGATATCAAAACCAGACAAAAAAAAGTACAAAAAAGAAAACTACAGATCAATATTCCTCATGAATATAGACACAAAAATCCTTAATGAAATATTGACAAGTAGAACTCAGCAATAGATAAAAAGTATTGTACTCCACGACCAAATGGAATTTATCCCAAGGATGCAAGGCTGATTCCATATTCAAAAATCTATCAGTGGAATCCACCATATTAACAGGCTAAAGAAGAAAAATCACATGAGCATATAAATTGATGCAGAAAAGGCATTTGACAATATTCAACGCTCATTCATGACAAAAACTCTCAGAAAATTGAGACTAGAGGAACACTTTCTTACCTTAATAAAGAACATTTGCAAAGAAACACCCACAGCCAACATACTTAATGGTGAAGAACTGAACGCTTTCCCCTTAAGATTGGGAACAAGGCAAAGAGATCTTCTCTGACCACTCTTATTCAACGTAGTGCTGTCAGTTATACCCAGTGAAGTACGGGAAGAAAAGTCATACAGACCAGAAAGGAAGATGTGTTTGCAGATGACATGATTTTCCACGTAGAAAATCGCCAAGGAATCTACAAAAATATCCTCAAACTACTAAGAGGGTTTAGCAAAGTCACAAGATACAAGATAAATATACAAAAATCATTGTATCTCTATATACTAACAATGAACACATGAACATCAAAATTTTAAAAACAATACCATTTACAATTGCTCACAAAAAGATGAAATACTTAGGTGTAAATCCAACAAAATGTGTACAGAACTTGTATGCTGAAAATTATAAAATATTTATGAAAGAAATCAAAAAGAGATCTAAATACATGAAGAGATATACCACGTTCATGGATTGGCAGACTCAATATAGTAAAGATGTTGATTCTCCCCAAACTGATGTACAAGTTTAACCCAATTCCTATCGAACTCCCAGCAAGGTTTTTGTCGATGCAGACAAGATTATTCTAAGCTTTACATGAGAAAGCAAAGGAACTGAAATAGCTAAAACAATTTTGAAAGAGAAGAATACAGTGGGAGGAATCGGTCTACTCAATTTCAAGACTTATTATAAAGCCAAAGTAATCAAGAGCATGTGGTATTGGTGGAGGAATAGACACAGAAATCAATGGAACAGAATAGAGGACCCAGAAACGGATCCATACAAATATGCTCCACAGATTTTTGGGAGGTGCAAAAGTAATGCGATGGAGGAAAGACAACCTTTTCAATACATAGTGCTGGTGCAAGTAGACATCCACAGCCGAAAAAGAAACCTAAAACAAAACCAAAAAACCCAGAACCTAAGCCACACACTTTATACAAAAATTAACTCTAAATGGGTCATGGACTTAAGGGAAACATAAAACTATAAAACTTTTAGGAAAAGACCTAGGAGGAAATCTTTGGCATCTAGGTTTAGGCTGTTTGAATTTAATTTTTAAATACAACACATATGATAAGCTATTTGGAAGAAAGTAGGAAGCATTTTCTTTTCTTCACCTTGTCATTTGCTGCCCATTCCTACAGAGAGGATGAAATCTTGTGGGAAACTTTTTTAAACTACCCAAGCCTTTCCAGAGATAACATTCACTTGGTCCAGGGTCAGACCTGGGCATCTGTATTTTGGAGAGCTCCCAGGTGATTCTAATGTGCAGCCGCATTGAGAAGGACTTTGTGACATGAAGAGCTCCCACAAAGCACCTCGGTACAGCGCTTCTCCAAGGGTGGTCCCACCCAACCCACAGCATCAACCTTGCCTGGGAGCTGGGAGAAATGCATATTCTCAGGCCCCACCCCAGACCTGCTGAATGAGAAACAGCCATCTGTGAATTAACAAGCCCTCCCTCCAGGTGATTCTGATGCCCACTCACGGCTGAGAACCTCTGCCTCAGTAGACACAATCTGACAACAGACAGGAGCAGCTGGTTCACGACAAAGAAATATATCTGGTCAAAAAGCGCCAAGAGCATTGCTCAAGCTTCCTGGTGATCAAAAGAAAAGCAACATGAAAACCACAGGGAAATCCCATTTGAAACCTGTCAAATGAGCAAATTTGGAAATAAATCAAACGAAAGATAATACTTAACGCTCTCTGTTCACCCAACTAGGGTAACCAACCATCCCAGTTTCCCTGGGTCTGAAGGGGTTCCCGGAATTGGCGGCTTTCTATGCTAAAGCCAGGACGAGTTGGTCACCCTACACAAGACTCATCAGATGGGTGTAATTATTGCTTACTCTCTGTTTTCCATCTTAGACAGGGATCTGTAGGGGCAGGACCCGGTGTGTCTTGGATTATGTGTGTCCTGTGTTACAGCCTGGTCCACAGCCTTGTACATAACAGATGTTCCATAAATATTTGGAGATGGAAGCAACAGAGGGAAAGAGGGAAGGACGGAAGGTAGAGAGGAAGGAAGATAGACAACTGTTGGGCAGTCAGTCACTCCCTCAGCCCTTCTACACTACCAGACACGTACCACGATTATAGTGCTGACTGCATCACATGATAGCTGCTTATTTATAGGTCTTTCTCCCTCTATAAGCCATGAGCTCCTCCTGTGCATGGACTATGTCCTACCCACCATCATGCAATCAAAAGTGTCAGAGCCTGGATGTTAGGAGAATGGGTGCTGAGCTCAGTCTTCCTGGCTTCAAATCCTAACTCTAAGGATTATCAGCTGTGTGACCTTGGACAAGCTATTTCACCTTTCTCTACCTCAGCATCCTCATCCGAGAAATAGGTATGAAAAGAATAACACGGGACCCACCTCATGGGGTTGTTGTGAGAATTTTATACCCCTTAATGCATGTAAACCATTTAGAATGGTGCCTGGAATATACAGTGCTCCTTACTGTTAGCTATAATTATTATTATTATGGGAAGGGAACCCACAAACACATCTGAGGGGTTGAAGTAACCTCGTGGTGACCAGGAAGCTCAGGTGGCTGTATTTTCTGGATGGTGGGTAGACAGCAGTCTCTCTACCTCCAAAAGGTCAGGGGGAGCTTTTCAGGGTTGGGAAGATGATGTACGAAGGCTGCGGGCTGTCGCTGGGCTTCCCTTGTCCATGTCCCCCTGAAGTCATATCTCCATGAAGACCAGATGCTCCACCGCCCTGGGGTCCTCAGAACTCCCGGCCTACAACTGGACTTCACACGCACTGTGAGTTGAGGGGTAAGGGGCTCTCACTGGAAAGTCAGGTCCAGGTGAGCAGACCCTTCGCTTCATCACTGAATCCCCAGGACCTAGTTTCTGGCACAGAGTAGTTGTTCTGGAGCTACTTGGTAAATGACTAATTTTAATAAGTGTAAATACTGTTCTTAATCCTAGTTGTCTATCAGTGCCCAGACCCGCCTCACCTCTGGTCCTGCCCTTGACCCTGCACCCTCTAGCTGGGTCCTTCCTGCTGGGTCATGAGCCAGGAAGCAGAATGGCTATAAACAAGTTACTCCACTGGTATTTACCCAAAGGAGTTTAAAACCTGTGTCCATGCGAAAACCTGCGCACGGGTGTTTATAGCAGCTTTCTTCATAATTGTCAAGCTACCAAGGTGTCCTTCAGCGGGCGAATGGATAAATAAACTGTGGTACATCCAGACAATGGAATATTATTCAGCATGAAGAAAAAATGAGCTATCAAGCCATGAAAAGACATGGAGGAACCTTAAATACTTATTATTAAGTAAAAGAAGCCCATGTGTAAAGGCTATGTAGCATATGAGTTCAACTATGTGACATTCTGGAAAAGGCAGAACTATGGAGACAAACAGGGGACAGCCCGGTGGTGTAGTGGTTGAGCTCGCACCCTCCATTTCAGCTGCCCGGGGTTCACAGTTTCAGACCCTCGGTGCAGACCTAGCACTACTCCTCAAGCCATGTTGTGGTGGCATCCCACATAAAATAGAGGAAGGCTGGCACAGATGTTAGCTCAGCAACAGTCGTCCTCAAGCAAAAAGAGGAAGATTAGCAACAGACGTTAGCTCAGGGCCAATCTTCCTCACCAAAAAAAAAAAAAAAAAAAACTATGGAGACAGGAAAAGATCAGTGGTTGTCAGGGGTGGGGGGATGGAGGGATTAGCGGGGCACAGGGCATCTTCAGGGGAGGGAAATTATTCTGAAAAATGAAATGGCTCCATCTGTGAGCCCCCAGGACTCTGCCTTTCCTCCTGGCCCCTCAACTTGAGAGTCAGCAAAGGGAAAGAGAACACGCTGGATTAAATAGGCAGGAGCCTAAATCGTCTTCTTCATCACCATCCTTTATTAGGAACCCAACATGAGAGCCTGTTTGTCCTGGCTCATCGCCGGCATTCACAAGTGTTCTTTGCTCCAAGGCGCTAAGCAAGCCTTGTTGTTGTCTCTGCAGTGGAGGTGACCATGCAGTTGGGTGTAATGAGGTCATCCATCCAGAACTGAGTGTTTGAGAAACCAATAAAGGCTGAACTAGCACCAGACTTCCCCCTGCCCCCAGAACGAATCATGCCTCCTGTGGGTCCCCACGGGGACGTGCCACCAATGCCACTTTATCAAGCTGACCTCTTCCTCTCTTTCCTTTTCCTAGACCATGCCAGGGACCCCATTCATTCCTCATTTTTAGCTAGCCCCCACTACGAGGTGGCAGGTCCTATTGTAACCCTGGAAGACAGAGATGAATAAGACATAGCCACAGCCCCTGGGGCGTGTACAGTTCAGGAGCCTCCTGTCCTGCTCATTCCAGCTGCTTTGGCATTTAGCACAGCGCCTGGCAAATAAAAGATGTGTTTGTTGAAGGCATGGATGAAAATCCCTAAGTGACCCCACATCAGAGTGCAGAACGTACCGTAACTAAAATTCATTCTGGCGCTTCGGCCACCTAGGTCTGGGCCCCCACACCTGGGGAGGGGCAGTCATGAGGACAGGAAGGGTCCTAGTCACATAAGGACAGAACGTGTCCTTTGTCACTGCAGATCAATAGCCAGCGCAGCCAGCTCAGCGTCCTGACCACCCAGGGCTGCCCTTTGGGTGAGAGCGGGATGCAAACAGAACTGCTCTTTCAGGAGTGGAAATGGATTGGCTGTGTTCTTTCTTAGCCTTTTATTTTTTTTCTTTTTAACGAAAATGGGACCATATAGTATATACTATTTTATAACTTTGGGGTTTTTCCCCCTACTTAACAGCATAAAATGGGCCTGTGACCTGTGACCATGAGCGGGCCATTTTATACAGGTCCACAGCCTTAGCTGAAGCCCTCAGGACCAGCCGTATTTCAGAATTCAGAAGTTTCCGGGCATTAGAGAAGCACTGCGCGTACGTTCTGTGCACCGTGTCACATCTCCAGCAGGTTCTGGGACAGACTCACAAGCCACCTCGTTATTAATATTTCCTCAGTGAAATATGCGAACATTGACCATAAGTGAGCTAAATCAAGACCACAAAGGGCCTGCGAGCAGCTCAGGGCAAGTTCCGCCACTATATGAGTTTGGGAGCTAGAAGTATATTTAAAAAAAACCACAACTTTCAGTGTTCAGAATTCTTGTAATTTGGATTTATGGAGAAGGGAACATGGTATAGCCATTATACAGTCGTTCTGCTGCCTTGTGAGGGAAACTGGCTTAACAGGACAGAAGGAGGTGGGGCAGGATAAGGATTAAGTCATTAGCTTGGGAAGAAAATCCATCTGTATTTGGATCCTGGCTTCACCAACTACAAGCTGGGTGCCCCTGGGCCAGTAGCTTGCCCTTTCTGGGCCTCATCTCTGAAGAGTACACATACCCCTGAGCTGTGGAGATTACAAAAGATGAAGCATATAGAGCGCGTAGCATACACCTGACTAGTGCTGAACAGAGGAGAACTGTTATTGAACTTGCCCTGGTAAATGGTAGAGCTGGGAAATGAAAGCCCTTGCTGTTCCTGTAAGGCCAGCGGACCCAGGTGAACACTTAGGCCTTTCTACTCGTCAGCCCCCACATCTGACCCTCAGGATTCTGCTCTGACTCACCTAAGTGGAGGCCCAGAAATGTGGGTGGAAGGAAGGGCCCCGCAGGAGCTGTGGTGGGATCTCTCTCGTGCCCCCGAATGGCTTCTGCCTGTCATGGTGGCACTGGGGCACCCTGTCTCGCTGGCGCCTCCGAAGAGACCTATTTCGGTGTCCCAGGGTGTGGCTGTTGTCAGTGAAGGCCTGGGGAGTTCGAAACTGCAGCTCCAGGAGCAAGTCAACCCGACCCCCGGGCAGGACACCGGCAGGTCCCACAAGGAGTCACACTGTCTGGTTAAGGACATGGCCGTCCAGCGGAAAGAGGTGTGAGAATGGGCAAAGCTTTGCTTTCCGTGAGTGCTGGGGTCCTCGGTCAGACCACAGGTAGCTGCCGGGCTGGGCGCCGGGAGGAGGGCAGCTGGAGCGGCCAGGAGCCAGAGGTCTGGGCTTGGCCTTGGGGACGGAGCAGAGGGGAGGGGTGGGGGCCGAGGCAAGGCTTCTGTCCACACGTTCCAACCACACACACACACCCGGGGGCACAAAACTGCACCCATGGGTTGTTTACTAAAAGTGAAAAAAAAAAAGGAACAGGAGGAAGAACAGACCTGGAAATAAAAGGCTGAAAAGCTCTCTGTCAAATGCCCGCTGTGGACAGAGTTGCACCAGCACAGATTATAGCACCTCAGTGGCCGGAGGCTCCGTGCCCCGAGGACGCTGAGACGGCTCGCGTTTGCCAAGAATAACTTGGTCAGGGCTGGACTGCTGGGCACCTGGAGGCGGGGAGACGGAAATTTTCAGAAGCCCCCTCTCCATGAGGCCTTTCACAGCTCAGCAACCAGACCCTGGAAAACAGCAAACAGCTGGCTCGTCTGTTTAGAAAGTACTGCAGGGCTTTCTTTAAAAAGAGTTGTGAAATATTCTAGAATCCACTGTAAAACATTATCAAAAGTCTTTCCTAATTGCTCATAAGCCCACTAATTTTGTACAATAATAACTTTATTTCTAAATGCGCCTTCCAATCTTAAACTATATAGACTTACCTGTTTATGTTGTTTTAATGACAGCGTTATTAAATTTCATCTGTATCCTTTTCCTCTATACTCCATAAACGCTTTTTCATGATTTTTTAGTCCTCATGTTAATTCTAATAGTAGCATCCATTTCATTGTTGTCAATGCCACAGATTTCTTAACCAGACTGTAAAAAATACTTTTTCACTATTATAAATAATGCTGTGACGAACATCTTCATATCTGTGGTATTTTCACATACCAACTACTTGACTTCATTTTCAGTTATTTATTCAACATTATACGTACTGGATGCCTACTATGTTAGACCCCGGGGATAAGTGAACAAGACAGACACAGTGTCTGCCCGAAAGGCTAAACATTCTATATTTTAATAATTTTCAGATTTTCCTGAGTGGATCTCAAACACAAAAACAATCCTCTGAATTAAAAATTGTTGCATTTGCAGCCAAGAACGTGTAGATTGGGGCCTGCTGGCCTCAGCTGCAGAAGTGACACACGGAGTTGGGAGCAATCGACAACACCCTCTCTGACCCACTTGTGGAGCGTGAGGAATCACAAGGATGGAGAACAAAACGGCAGCTCCTTCCTACCAGAGCCAGGCTGGGGGACAGGAGGCTAGGGACAGTGTGCAAGGTGGCTAAGACTCCCCTGCAGCATGAACATGTCCGTCACAGGGGACGGCGCTGGGCCTCTGTGGGTCTCTCCCCACCCCCACTCCTACGCCCTGTAAACTGCTGAGATGTGGGGTGCCGGCCGGTAGAAAGCATGCGTCCCATGGACAGGCTGGCTCCCGCCGGGGCAAGGATGTGCCAAGCACACCTAGCTCCTTCTCCTGAGCTCTGGAATCAGGCACCTGGCTCCTCTCCCGACAGAGGCCAGGATGCTATTTCACCTGGAGCCCCTCTCTCTGCCCCTATCTTCCACGGAAAGAGGAATAGGGACAAAAGCAATGGGGAGGCTGTCGGGTCCCTCTGCTTACAGTCTCCTGCCTGCCCCCAACACCGGCTCCTGACACCCACCTCCTCTCAAAGCCAGCCCCTGGGACTGGCCCTCCGGGGCTACAGGACTGTGTCAGCCGTCCTTGGCCACGGCTCATGCAGCATCCACAGGCTAACAGAGGGTTGGAGGGAAAATGGCATCATCCCGCCAAAGCCAGGACCCACTTCTGCCCCGCGCTTCCGCTGGGTCTGCCATCGGTGTGACGGTGGCCAATGGGGCAGACCATCGGGAGGCAAATCCCTCTCCCTCAGCCACAGGCCGCTTTTGCTTGCATTCTCGTTGCTAAATTAACTTTGCTAAGTCCTTACTGTGTGCCAGGCACGGTGCCACCCTTTTCACATCGTTGTCCTGTTGAGTCTTCAGAGCAGCCCTCTGACCAGGAGCATTTACCATCTCTCCCTACACACGAGGGTAGGTGACGTCTCCGGGATCACACCAGAAAGTAGCGGCGACCAGGTTCAAACCAAAATGTGTCTGATGGCAAAGTTGGGATTCCTAGCCTCGACGTCATGCTGTTTAGACAGCACTGGTCACCCCTGTCTCTGTGCCTTCCTTCTTGAAAATGCATGGATTGCTCTCAAAATCACTGCTCCAGTTACTGAAGAGGAAAGAGAGAGAAAACACGTCTTTTGATAGACCACACAAGACATTAATGGTTGTAGCTGGGAAACCCAGCATCTGATGGCGGATCTGCTGCCTGCCGATGGTCCACATGTAAGAATTGCTAACACCGACAGAGCACTTTCCATGGGCCAGCTCTGACCTAGGTTAACTTATTTATCCTCATACGACCACCTGAGGGAGGAACTGATGTTATCACGCCCATTTTATAGTCGAGGAAACTGAGGCACAGAGAGGTCGAACAACAAACCCAAAGTCACACAGCAAGAGGTGAAGCTAGGATGTGAACCAAGGCTGTCTGACTCTAGAAGCTAATGTTTTAACCACCTTCCCCTAATTCGTTTTTCACTGAAAGGTAAAGAGGCAGTTCAACCCTTTTTACCCCCTTTTCTTATGGCCTTGAATATGGACTTGATGCCTGGAGCTGCAGCAGCCAACTTGTAACCATGAGGTAACAAACAAGGGAATTGTGAAGAAGCAGACCCAGAACCCTGACATCGCTGGGCTGCTGCTTTCCTAGCACCTGCCTTGGGATGTGTCCTTATATGAGAAAACAAACATCTATTTGTTTAAGCTCCTGTTACTGGGTGTTTGTAACTTGTAGCCAAAAACACTCCTAAACAATACACTTGGGTGTTATTATCTTCATTATTCAGATGAAAGTGAGGCCAGAGACACTGAGTGTCTTGTTCAAGGTCCCATTGCTAATCAACAGAATATGAACTGACGTTTTCCCACGCCTCATCCTGGCCCCTCCCCACTGTTTCACAGCTACCTCCACAGTGGTGGCAGGAACTCCATGGAGCAGAAAAACCCATTGGCCGTGAACGACTAGTCCTCCATTCAAGCAGTTAATGCGTTTCCCTGAGTCAATGGTCCAGGTCTGTGTGCAACGAGAGGGCGTTCTCAGTTAATCTTCAGACATTAACCAGCTGAGACTCGGGTCACAGAAAAGGAAGAGTAAACTGTCTTAGCTGTCAGAAGCTTGAGCACGTGTTCTTTAAATCTGGTTTAAGCAAAGCTCAGAGAACTTTCTTCCTACCTTAGAGGTATGGTTGAGTGTGGTCACTGGCACCCTTGGGTCCTGGCCACCACCTTATTGGATGATGGCAGGAAAAACAGACAATGGCTGTGTGTCCAAGGGACATAATGACAGCAGTCAACAGGCCCATCAATAGAGGCAGGGATCCCTCAACCTCCCGCAAGAACCCAGGGTGCGAACCAACACGCTGGCCAATATGTAGTCCCAGGTTTTCACTTTCCAGAGGAGAGACGACCTCAAAAGTTAGCACACGCTAATCTTTAAATCATCTTAACATTTGGGAAAGAACACAATCAGAATGGCAGAGGAGCCCTGAGTGGGAGCCATCAGTGCCATCTCTGTCCCTGCAGTTGGTGAGGTCAGAAATTCCCGGTTCCCCATGGTCGGGGCAGATCTTCCCACCTCAGGTTGCTTTGCTTTGCATGAGTGTGACCTTGGATCACTGTGTAGATGCTGGGGCCATTAGCATCCTCGAGGTGACTCAGCTTCTCTGGGCCTCCAAGCCTCCTTTGGAAATGGAAGCTGGCAAGTCCTCACCTTCTCTGAGGCAGAGTGTAGACAAAATGAGTCCATGCAGGTTCTTTTCTCCAGCTCAGAGATCTAGAACCCTCCTGATGGCTAATGCGTCCAATGAGAGTTTGCTGAGAGATGCCAAGAGCCGTGGGTCTGATGCCGCTGGTAGGCACAAGCTGCACGTCCTTGGAGAAGCCACTCCTTTCCGAACCTCAGTTTCTGCTTCTGCAAAGTGAGCAGGTTTAGAAGTCACAGGCCTCTCTGGAATAAGATTAAGACCAGGCACCACCCCCCTGGGAAACAGACGTGAGCATAAAATTGCGCATCAAGTTTCAGGAGTCTTACAGGGCCCTTTGAGGATGCACGATCCAGGTCAGGAATATTTGGTTGGAGGCCTCTAGGGCTGTTTTCGGTTCTGACCTCTGGGAGCCTGTTCAGTTCCTGGAGTCAGGGGTAGGATGCGCAGACCTAGAGAGAGGACGACTAAGGCGGAGAGGCAGCATGAATAACAGTGTGGGAAAGAGGGTCTCTGACTACGTTTCCGTCCTTTTATCACATCAAAGAGAGGGTCTCAGCCCAGAGTTCCCTGACCTCCTCCCTCTGCTCGCTAATCCTCTTTGTGGAGAGGGGCCCCAGACTCAGCGTCTTCAGGAGGAAATGGTGTCTAGCCAGAACTGAATGCCAATGTTTTGTTTTCAGGACACCTTTTTTTTTTTTTTTTCAAATTATTGGTTTTTATTTAATTCCAAAAGCAGAAAGTGTAAATGGGGATACACGGGAATGGTCACCAAAAGTTGCCCCCACCCCTGTCCCTAGCCACCAGCTCTTCTCTCCATAGGCGATCGCTATGGATTCTTATGTGTCCTTCCAGAAATATTTTACGTGCATGCAAACATATGTAAATATGTGTTTTTGCATTTATTTTAAAAATTAATCTCGATTTATGGCCAATGAGGCTGGTTTTCATGTATGATTTGGATATATGGTTTCCTTTTCAAATAAATGTGTTTACATTTAAGAGGAGGGGGGAAGCACTTGAAAGTACAGTGTTAAGTAAATACACAGAGATGACAAAAAGTGCGACTGAGGTTTGCAATGACACACACGGGAAAGGCTGTGAAGTTCGTGGGGATCCGCTCCCAGCTCTGCTCTCTGCACCGGAACGGAGGCAGGAGGCTGGAAGGTGTTTTGTGGAGATTCAGGCCTCCTGTTCTGGAGTAGCCCTCATCAGCACCCCCTCTGCCCCGGGGAGGAAGGGGATCCCCTGTGCAGGGCACAGACCCTTACCAAGAAGGCTCCCAGGCAGGGGGGGAATCTGGAGGTGCGACCTGAGCCTCCTGTCTCCCCCAGAACGTCAGAACCATGTGGGGCCTCTCTCTTTCGATTGTCACATCCACATAATGGAGGTTCCGTTAGATCACCCTGACACATATTTGCTTCCAGAAGGATTGTGTCCCCTGGACAGAGTTTTTCCTCCTGCTTCGTGAGGAGGCTCGGTGCAGGTTTGTGTGTACATACGTGCCTGTGGGCCCCCAAGTGTGTCTAAAGAGCAGAGAAGCTGCAGAAATGGCGCCGGGACACAAAGCTCGTTGTCCCCAGCACAGCACTGGCTTGTCTGACAGCCCTTAGTCGTTATGAATAAAATGTTAATGCATTTTATTTATGCACTAATGAATTTCATTATAAAAACAATTACCGCTCTCATTCTCCTCAGATACAACACCTCGTGAAGCTGATGAACAAAGCTTGGAATGACTACTGTCATTACCCATAACTAAATTCAGATTTCGGAAGATATACAAAGACTTTCAAAATAGTTTCAGGAGCGGTGTGGAATTCAAAAGAGGTGGGACGTGTTTACCATCGCATAGAACAATTCCAAGATGAATTTCAAAGGATTCAGTGAAAACATGCTCAGAACTGCCTGCAACTGTCATAAATGGTCACTCTGTGATGCCACACGCCACACAATAGTCACCTACATAGTAACAGGCTCAAATTTCCTGGGATCACTGGATTCTTGCTCATTCATTGGTTGGAGGTATCCTGAGACCCTCAGGCCCAGCTGAACCTTGGGGGTCCTACCTGAGCATATAACGTGGAGAGTTATTCACCGGGACACAAAACTCCAAGTCCCAGATGCTCCCTTCAAAAAAACACGTGGCCGAGGCCACAGCACAGAAAAATGTGTGGGTCTTCCATATTGGTGTACATCAACATACCTGGATTTTTTTCAATAGATTTCTTCTTTCTGGTGAGGAAGTATGGCCCTGAGCTAACATCTGTTGCCAATCTTCCTCTTTTTGCTTGAAGAAGATTGGCCCTGAGCTAACATCTGTGCCCCTCTTCCTCTATTTTGTATGTGGGTTGCTGCCACAGCGTGGCCCTCGATGAGTGGTGTAGGTCCGCACGTGGAAACTGAACCTGGGCTGCTGAAGCAGAGTGCACCAGATTTAACCACTAGGCCATGGGGCAGGTCCCTAGACTTTATTTTCTAGAGCAGTTTTAGAGTCACAGCAAAATTGAGTGGCAGGTACAGAAATTACCTTACATCACCTGCACCGATACAGGTGCACAGCCTCCCGCACTGTCCACACCCCCACCAGAGTGTACATTT
Organism: Equus quagga; assembly: GCF_021613505.1. Taxonomy (NCBI): domain Eukaryota; kingdom Metazoa; phylum Chordata; class Mammalia; order Perissodactyla; family Equidae; genus Equus; species Equus quagga. The sequence continues at coordinate 18,380,201 of NC_060285.1, forward strand.
GTTACAATCCATGAACCTACAGTGACACATCCTTAGCACCCACAGTTTACAATGGGGTCCACTCTCGGTTCCGTACACTCTCTGGGTTTGGACAAACATATAATGATGTGTATCCACCAGTACAGTATCATCCAGAGCAGTTTCACTGACCTAAAAATCTTGCTTTTATATACTGATTTTTTTCACTGAGCTATAAACTTTTTCTCATACCATTAAATATTTTCCGAAAAAAAAGATTTAAATGGCTGTCCTAGTTGGAGGACAGGCTGAGCTGCTCTATCTCAGACCCCAAAGCGCTGAGTCTTGGAAGAGGGGTCCACATAGGACCCGCGTTCCTTCTCTCCCACCCGGCAGACAGAGGCGCGCAGGGGGCCGGGGCTGCGCCTCCAGGCCCTGGCTCCCTCCGTCTTGTTGTTGCCAATTTGTACTTTATTTGCTGAAGAAATGAGATCGTCTGTCCATATTCTGTGCATGCACCACCCCGAGGTTCTTCTGGAAGAAGAGGTGATAAGGCGCTGTTCTTGGGTCCATCCGGGAGCTGAAAGAGACAAGGCTTGAAAGAGCCCGGGCCGGCGTGCAGCAGAGTGGGTGCGTCCATCAGATACCCTCTTTATTTGAGAGGCGGGCTTTCTGATGGGGGCGGCAAGCTGAGCCCTTATGAAGCTCGTGAAATCCTGCACGCCATCATGGGGACGCCCCCACTGGCTCTCCCAGAGCTGCCTGACTCCACACCCACCAGGGATGAGCCCTGGCTGGCCCAGCCCCGATCAGTTGATGATAACCTTTCCTTTCCTTCCCTTCCTTTGCTAAATGGTCCTGGATGTGGACCCCAGCAGAGCGCCACTAGAATCATCAAAAGAAATTTATAACGAGGCAGTCATTAAGCTGTGCGAGCCACACAGGAGACAAGGCAATTGCATTCCTAATCACTTTCCTGTCTTCATGCTTCACTGTGAGAAATTCATTTCACCAACTATTAGGCTCAAACTCACTACAGTAGAAGGCAGCCAGGCAAGGGAGGTGCCTGTGACGGAGCCAATCACCACCCCACCCCCTGGAGGGGGCACTCATCCCACAAAATTCCCTTCCTACAGGTTGTTTCCACTCTAGGGCTGGTGGGGTGAGGGATATGGGGCGGTGGGTATTAGGTCCTGATGACCCCCCATCACGATGTCATCTTAAAGCGTTCCTAAATGGAAAGACACATCACAAGGCTGTTTTTTTATTTTGTAACTATTCTCTTGGACGCTGAGGTCTGCCTGGGTTCTGGGTGCTTGTCCCTTGGCAGAGACCGGCCTTTCTGGGTCTCCTGCCTGCTGGCCCAGCGCTCTCCCTGAGGTCCCCCTCACCTCCTTGAGCATCAGCTGGGGCTTTGAGCCATACTCCAAGTCAGCTGGGCTCTGAGTGCCCTGGGAGGTACTTTCAAATGCGGAGCCCTCTTCCCAATTCCCAGACCCAAAGATTCCCTGGCAGGGCGGAGGGCTGCAGGAGGCTGTTGTTCCAGGTGGGAGGGAGCGGGGCTGGAGCAGAAAGAGATGGGGAATCACCATCCTGGGCTGGAATCCCATCACTGCCCTTTACTTTTCCTGGACCTCCTATGCTGAGAGTTGAGTCACACTCATAATAATAATAACAGCACCAACTCACCCAGCACCGGCTTTGTGCCAACCACTATTTGAAGAACTTACACACGTGTATTAAGTGACTTGATCCTCACAGCAGGTCTGGGAGGGGAGCACTACTATTATCTCCATTTTATGGGGAAGCAAACAGGGGCACCAAGGAGCTAAGTCACCCCTGCCGCAGCGTCCTTGCTTATAAAACTGCCTGTCGGTGTGGTGCCGTTTTCCTCCACCTTCCCTTAATTTCCATTCGCTTCCCGCTCCGCTCTCCACCGTCGGTTTTCTGATGTGCCTGATGAGTATAAAGCGATCTCTCATATTTTAATTTGCTTTCGTAATTACTCATGAGCTTGTGCCTCTCTCCCATCTTGTTAGACTTTGGGGTTTCCTCTTGGAGGAATAACCAGTTCAAGGTCCTTCCCCATTTTCTTTTGGGGTTCCTGTCTTCTTGTTGATTGGCCAGAATTCCTTGTCATCACCTGGATCTAAGCCCCTTGTCGGTTTCAGACGCTGTAACTGTCTTCTCCCAATTTTGTCGTCTGTCTATTACCTTTTTTCCATGGTGGTCTTCATGATGGTCATTGGATGCAGCCGGCTCATTCGATGATTGTGCCTTACGGTTTGTGCTTGGAGGCCACAGTTTAAGAAGTCCTTGCCCACTTTTAGGTCACAGAGCTATTCTCCTATATTTACATATAAACTTTTGGTTGTACCACATACATTTAGGTCTTTAATCTGTTTCAAGTCTACCTTTGTTTTATGGCACTCGATGACGATGCAGTTTTATAGTTATACATATAGTGATCGAGTTTTCGCAGCATTATCTGCTAGGCCATTTGTCCTTCCCTCTTGATTTGTGAGCCCTGTAACTTTTTAGCTCTGTAGCCCTATTCACGCAAGCGCATAGTTTGTGTTCCAATAAAAGTAACTGATAATGGCTGGTAGGCCCAAGCGACAGCCTGCTGTTCACAGAAGTGGACACTAGAGGGCACACCTTCTCTTTGTGCCACTTAGGCGCCATGGGAGCTCGGCTTAATGACTGGACGACCCCGAACCTCATTTTCCTCGCCTGAAAAATGGGTACAAGAGTTCTGAGGGTTCTTACAAAGATTAATTGAACCACTGCCTGTAAAAGCCACTGCCTGCCCACGGCTCCCATCAATGCCTCTTCTCTTTCAGAGCCATTTTAATCATCCTTCTACGCACTTGTCATTGCAGAGTTGCCCCACATCATTCCAGACATAATGAAATGCATCCCCTTCTCATGTTAAATATAATGTTCACAAACATATGGGATCCAATTCCATTTGATTGGTTGAGATAATATGATGTAGGCATTTAAAGATTTGTCCATTGCAGTTTTTCTGTGCTGGCTTTTTTCCTTCATATTTCAAAGCATTTTTTTTAAAGCTCTTTCTGAAATGTTTTTTATAAACACTAGGTCTTTTGCACATGGCCCTTAATGGAGAAAACAGCCCAGCCTTCTCTGATCTTGTGGCTACCACTAGTCCTTCTGTGTAGATATTGACTCAGGGCCCGGTGCCTCCCCTCCCCCCTGAGCCTGCGTCCCACCTTCCCACCGGCAGACCCGCTGAGTGCCCAGTCTGGGCCTCCCCTTGAGGATGTGCGGAATTCTATTCTACTGCAGTAGCCAAGAAGGGAGGCCCTGGACCAGGCCAGCTGGGTTCAAATTCTTGTTCTGCCATTTACTAGCTGTGATCTGGGATAAGTTCATTAACCTCTCTATGTCCACTTCCTAATTTGTAAAATGGGACATTAACAGACCCGACCTCAAAAGGGTTGTCGTGAGGATTCTATAAAAGCAGTCATATGTGCAAAGGGCCTAGACAAGTGAGTACTAACTTCGAGCTTGCTAATATTAAACTTCTGTTCAGAGAAACAGTCTTCTCCACAGGATGTACTCCAGTGTTTCCAGAATAGGCTTACTCATAAAAACCACTTGGAGTACTTGATAAAAATACAGAGCCCCGGGTCAGCCTCTTGAGGAATCTAGTCTGTTGGTCTGGGGTGGTGCCCTGGAATCTGTATTTTAACAAGTCCTCGAAGCCTAGATTCAATCTCAGCTCTGTAGTCTGGGAAACATAAAATGTTAGGCAAATTGCAGACTCTCTGAGCCTCAGTTTCCTCCCGTGTAGAAAGGGGATAAGAGCAATCTAGGGGGTTGTGAGAATTCGGAGAATAACGTGTAGAACGCCCTCCACGATGCCCGGGGCACAGCGTCCTTTCGTCTCCAACGCCTTAGTCACTCTGGCATAAAAATCTTGGACTGACTTTGTTCTTTTTCCAGCTTCTTGAACTGAATCTTTATTTCATTTTTTAAAACTTGTTTTTATTAATTTTTCATTTTTTTGAAATATAAGACGCTGTAAGTTTTTCTGAGCACAGCTATAACTGTACCTGATAGATATTCTCTTTTATGTTATTTTCAATTGTTATAGTTTTAATTACCTCGTTGATCCAGGAGTTTCTAAAGACTATTTCTCAGTTTTCAGATGAGTCAGTTCTCCAGGTTATGCTTCTGTTTCTGACTTATTGCAATCAGATATTGTGGTTGCGACAGTACCTCTCTGTGAAAAGGATTAAGGCTTCTTTTGTGGTTTCTAGATATGTTTCATAAAGATAAAAGTGTGTATTTTCTATTTGTAGAGACAGATTTATACAAGCTGTTGATTTTGTCATTCTAATATTCTTCATCCTCACTTGTTATTTGGGTATTTTTCAGTGTTTTCTAAACTGGAATCATTAAAAATCTCACCTTTGTGATTTTTTCCCCCATATCCATGTATCAAGTATACTGCCACTGAACACATTTATTCTAAAAGGAAACCAATGTCATTTGTCCTTTCAGTTCAACATGAATATGAGTATAACACAGGGCATTATAGGCCCTGAAATATTTGAGAATGAACATGTTATGGGCTGAGTTGTATCCCCCCAAAATTTGTATGTTGAGTCCCTAACCTCAGGTTGTGACTGTATTTGGAGATGGGGCCTTTAAAGATTTTTTTTTTCCTTTTTCTACCAAGTACCCTCAGTACATAGTTGTGTATTTTTACTTGTGGGTCCTTCTAGTTGTGGCATGTGGGACGATGCTTCAGTGTGGCCTGACGAGTGGTGCCATGTCTGTGCCCAGGATCCAAACCGGCGAAACCCTGGGCTGCCGAAACAGAGCACATGAACTTAACCACTCGGCCACGAGGCCGGCCGAGATAGGGCCTTTAAAGAGGTGACTAAGGTTAAATGAGAGCATTTGGGTGGGGCCCTAATTCAACAGAACTAGCATCCTTGTAAGAGGGAGAGGCCCAGCGGGAAGGCCACATGAGGACACGGTGAGAAGGCAGCCGTCAGCAAACCGAGGAGAGAGGTCTCAGAAGAAACTGAACTTGCCGATCCCTTTCTCTCAAACCTCCAGCCTCCAGAACGGTGAGGAAATAAGCTTTTGTTGTTTTGTTGGTGTTTTGATATGGCAGCCCTAGCAAACCAACACACAATGAACAAACGAGTGGTTCCCTTCCCAGGGGAGACCTCGCCCAGAGACCAGGAGTGCTCCCTAGGACTCAGCCCCCACGCAGCCTGCCCGCTGGGGATATGGCCTTGCTGGAGACTCACACGGCAAGATCTGCCTGGACACTCACGGAGCTCAGACCTCACACTCTGCTGGGGGACATACGGGTCAGGGACCCCCTAGGCAGCAGCGGTGACCCTTGCCCCCGGTCCTGCTGGAGAGACAAGCCTTCCTCCTGTTTCTAGATCCTGTTTCTAGACCCGCAGCCCCTAAATCACCTGCCATTCCCTCCAGGCCAACAAATGAGCCGCGTTTCAGGTGTGTTTTGCTCAACTGCCCAGCTGGAAGTTGGGGACTGTGCCGAGGCTGCCATCTCCCCATCTCCTCTTGTCACTCAGAGTCGTTTTTGGAAGACTAGACTTTCCCGTGTTTTCCAACCACCCAGCTCTCAGAACAACTCCAAGCACACAGTAGGAACTTTACATGTAATTGTGGAATGAATGAGCATACTGCCGAGTTCCACCCATTTTATTGTTCTTTCTCCCCGTAATAGCCATCCCCTCATCTTTCCCGTGGCAACTGCCCCTTTTCAGCTTTCCTTTATCTCTTGCTCTGACTTGCAACTGCCTACAAATTCATTTCTCCAACCCTCCTTTCCAGTCTTTATTCTGACCCAACAGCGTAGTAATACCAGTCAGTGTCCCCATATGCTTACTCTAAGTGCTTTACGTGTACCAAATCATTTAACCCTCACAGCCCTACCAGGAAGGTACAATTAAGTAATATTCCCATTCTGCAGATGAGGAAACTGAGGCAAGGCGAGGTTGAGCACAGGTAACCTGGCCAAGAGGAGGCAGAGCTGCGATCCAAACCTGTGTTGCCCAGTCTGGAACGGGGTCGGACGTCAGTCTGCCCAAAGCCCAGCGGTCCATCAGTTGTGCAGGGCCGGGATCAGGGTGAGGCGAGCGAGGAGCCGAGCGTGCGGAAGGTAATTCTCAGAGTTGTGCAAGGACCGATCCTGCTCTTACACGACCCTGAGTGTGCATGCCTCCCTTGCCTCACCCCGGTCACCCCTGAATGACGTCTGAAAGCGTCGGCCTGCCATTTGGGCCCTTCTACGGGCTGCTTACAACACCCTCTCCCCCTTTCCATAGCTCTCTCATTTTGTTGCCAGGTCTTGTCTGCCTGGAATGTCCTTTCCCCATCCCATGTTTATGGATCTAAAACCTGCCATCCTTTGTCACAAAAAGGACCCCCAGCAGACCTTCTCGCCCTGCTCTGTTCCCTTGGGGGCAGCTGCTGGTTTCTGGAAGAGCTTTTCTCATTTCTGTCTGCACTCGCCCTGGGGGCCTCTGCATTCTTAGGACTTTAAACCTCCTCTCTGGGCTGATGCTCTGACATGTAGCTCTCTATCGTAAGCTGCTTTCTGGAACCCCAGACTCACGTGGCCAACTCCCTCCTCAACATTCTACTCAGATGTTTAACCGCATCTCAAACTCAGCACCCAAAACTCGAGCTTCTGACATTCCCCTGGAACCTGGTCCTCCTCCCACCGTTTTCCCATCTCAGTGACATGGCACCTCCAGCCTCGATCCTTGCAGCTGTTCAAGGCCCAAATGTTGGAGTCATCCTTGACTTCTCTCTCTCCCCGACCCCACATCCAATCATACTATATCCTGTGGGTTCTACTCTCAAATTACGTTATCATGTCTACTGCTGCCACCTGGGACTAAGACATCCTCTTCTTGCCCCTGGATTACTGCAGTAACCTCCGCCATGGGCTCCCACCTGCGGCCCTGCCCAAAGCCTCAGGCTGCCCCCCACCAGCCAGCAGAGCGCTCCTGACAATCTGTCAGTGGGATCACCCCTCCTCTGCTCAGAGCCCTCCGATGGCTCCCAGCAGTGCCGGATCCCATTATAACCAAGGTCCCGCATGTTCTTGGCACTTACCATCCAACAACATTCTGTATAATTTACTTATTCATGTCGTTTTTGCCTGTTTCCCTCACATGTAACCTAAGTCCCTTGAGGACAAGGATTTTCAATGTTTTCTTCACTGCCGAACTCTCCTCCCTACGAGGGTCCCTGGTGCACAGTATTGGTTGAAGAAATGAAGGAGTAAGTATTTATGGACACTCACCCCCTACTGCCTGATCATACACACCTTCAGAGTGAGGTCTGTGTTTGTACTAGTCAGACTTCTCTACAGAAACAGAACCAATAGTGTGTGTGTATATATATGAAGAGATTTATTATAAGGAATTGGCTCATGCAATTATGGAGGCTGAGTCGTCCCACGCTCTGCCATCTGGAGACTCAGAAAAGCCGGGAGTGTAATTTAGTCCAAGTCTGAATGCCTGAGAAGCGGGAGTGCCGAGGGCAAGAAGATTGATGTCCCAGCTTATCACTCAGGTAGGAAAAGCCAAATTCTTCCGTCCTCCACCTTTTTGTGCTATTCAGGCCCTCAGTGGATTGGATGATGCCCACCCACAGTGAAGAGGGCAAACCTCTTTACCGAGGCCACTGATTCAAGTGCTAATTTCATTCAGAAACCCTCACAGACCCACCCAGAAATACATTAGCTCAATATCTGGGCATCCCGTGATCCCACACATAAATTACCCATCACCGTGTTTATTCACTTTGTATCCTCTGTGCCTTGAATGTAAGGGGCATCCATAATTTTGTTTGACTCTTCACTCATTTAGCAAACACCCAACCAGGGTGTTTGCTTATGCAATGATTAGGCAGGCTCTGCCTCATTTTCCTGATGTACAAGGTATCCCCATCGCACAGGCAGGGAAGGCAATATTAAAAGCCCCCGATCTGATGCCTCCCTTCAGGTCAGTCAGCATACACGTCCTGCATCCCTACTGTGTGCCTACCATGGGGCCAAGGACCTATCTGTTGGCTTATCAGAGTCAACACACGCTTTCTTGCCCTTCAGTTTCACTGGAGTCAAGACTGTGCTTACATGGCTGAGTGCTTTTAAGTATGTGAAGAATCTACAAAGGAGATGGTGGCAGGCACAAAGCAGCATCGTGTTGTGGAAGAGCAGAGTTGGAAGCCAGGACGCTTCTGGTCCCACTCTTAGCTGTCTAGCCTCGACCTTGATGTTGGTGAGGCAGCTGCACCCGTCTAGCCCTCAGTTTCTGCATCCGTAAATGGACTTGGAGGAGCCGACCTCCTTTTCCAATCTCAAATGTCATGAAACAGTGCCTGAGAGACGACGGCTGACTAAGGTTGTTCAGTGGTGGGATGACACTCAGAGACGGCCAGGAGACCCAGGAACACCCCAGTCCTGCTCTGCTCAGCTCCTCGTGACTCTCAGGAGTGACCAGAGGACAACGTATGGTGTCCATGTCACAGGACGTTAGCAGGAAAGGTTGTGCAGTAAAACCTTACTTCCTTGCAGTGGAATTTCAAATTGAATTTTTTTAAAAAGCTCCTTTTTCTAAATAAAATCTTACGAAACGTTAGAAGTTGAGAGCTCTGATTTAAAGTGGGTTTAAGGGAAGAGGACCTGGCCTGCTTGTTCTGTGACCACCCTCTCCAACTCCCACATATTCATTCTCAATTGCTGTGTCACAAATTACCCACAACTTTGTGCATGCTTGGTCCAATCCTAGATCTCACGTCAAGGATGGAACCACGGTGGGTGATGTCAGGAAAGGCCTTCTGTGTACTCTCTGTTAGTCTGGTCTCCCAGCTCCGCAGGTGAAACCTTGACAGACACACTCCTGTTCCCTAGCAATCCGCTAGTTCTCTGAGCTGCCCCTCCCGCCCTTGTAAGGCTGTTTGAATGAACTACTGAGTAGATGCAAAGGAAAATTTGTAAAAAAAATATATATATAATGATACAACCAGTGCACAAGTCCACCACTCAGGTTGAGAAAGAAACCTTTAGGTCCCAGGGCCCCCTTCCCGACTCCCTCCTCCGTTCTGTCCCTTCATATGTAACCACCAGCTCAAACTCCACATTCTTCATTTTGAATTTTCATTCTCATTTCTCCCTTATGATTTCACCCCAAGTGTATCTCTAAACACATATATATATATTGCTGTTTTGCCTGTTTATGCATACAAGAGAATCACACCACACACATTCCTTTGTGACTTTTTCACTCAACACTGTTTCTTAGTCCGACCCATCCCGTTATGTGTCTTTTGCTCCTATAGTCTTCAGTTACATGAATACACAATTCACGGGTCCATTCTTGTCCCGATGGATACTTGGGTCGTTTCCAGGTTTTGTTTGTCCCATGACTACCAGTGCCACGGACATTCCCATACATGTCATTTGGTGCACAGATGCACATTTGTGCTGGGTGTGTATCTAAGAATGGAAGAGCCAGGCCACAGCATGCGTTTAAGTTTACTGGGTGATATCAAATTGTTTTCCAAAGTGATTGTATGAATTTACACTCTTGCCAGCAATAAGTAAGTGTTCCATTTGCTCCACATCTTCACCAACATTTGATACTGTCAGACACTTATTAATATTTGCAATGTAGCAGGTATCAAACGGTACCTCACAGCAGTTCACCTTGCATTTCTCCTCCTTGGTGAGGTTGACCATTTTTGTTTATGTCCTTTCTATTTTCATCAACATTTGAACCAAAGGCTCCTGACATAAGAGGAGGAGATTAACAGGCTCCCTAAGTGCCCATCTCTGATAGGTCCTGATCCAAATGGTGAGGCTCTCCTGCCAATCCACTGACAGGAACCCTTAAATGCCTCTGCATGCACTTGTAGGCCTTGTGCTAGAAGCTGCGGGGCACACCCAGGTGAAGAATACTAATTATCTAGAGGTGGAGACAGACACATTTACCTGTCTCCATGTAGAGAAATTCAAAGCGCTCTAAAGAAAATAGACTACCATGGAGTGTAGGCAGAGAGAATCCTGGTTGGAGGGAATCAAGAGCAGAGAGGTTAGGAGTAGAGTGTATTTAGGGCAGAGAGTAGGTGTGGCCAGAATGGGCAAGTGAAAACAGAGGTCAGAGGTGCAGGTGACAGGCCCAGTGGTTGGCAGGGGACTATGGGCCTATTTAGAGGCCTTTGGAATCACCCAAGGGCTTGGAACAAGAGAAGTTTGAGCATAAAATCTTGGCTATAGTGTAGAAATAAACTGGCAGTGGAAAGATCAGTTACGAAGAGTACTAAAACACTCAGAAGAGGTATTTATTAATTGTTCCAACAACAGTGCTCGATGCCATGTGAAAAATGCTGAGTCCCAGGAATGGACTCGGCAGCCCTGAGCGCTCCATTTGCCAGTACCGAGTGGGAGGCAGTGTGGCAAGGTGGCTAAGAGGCTGGGCCTTTGAAGACAGAGACCTAAGCTCTGGGCTCAGAACTTGCTACACCGCTAATTAACTGTGTAATTCTGAGCAAGGAAGCCTAATTACAGCCTGTTTCTCCACCTATGAATGCGCACAGGAACACTTCCTGATGGGTCGTCAGAAGGATGAAGGCAGCCAGTGAGCGTCGAGTCAGCACCTGGCACGTGCTGCAGTAAACCCACACGTGGCTATTACTGTTAGCACTCTGCAATTACTCAGGACAGAATGGAAACGTATTTGGGGAAAGTTTTTGGTAAGGATTAACACAAAATAGGAGTTTCTGCTTAACAACTTTTGCATAAGGAAATTAAGTGCGTGTGAGCCAACAGTATGAGCATGACCATCAACATTACTGTAACTATGTACTGAACACCTGCCAGGTGCCTGATACAGCCAGGCGCTGGGAACGGTGATGACCGGTCTATCCACACCCAGACCGCTCGGCCCACAGAGGCTGGAAGGATTACACACCCTCCGAGTGCTGCGTGGGGAAATGCAGGAATGCAGCCACGGGGTTACAAAGAGCTGGGGCCCAGAGTGAGCTTGACTAGAGTGGGGTGGTTTTGTCACTTTAAAGACCATGACTGACAAGTCAAATTAGGAGAAGCTGACCAATGGAATTTAAAAAGCCAACACCACTAAAATGTAAACCTCAGCAGATCCCGGCCAGGCCTGAGCACACGGCTCACTGAAGCTCACAGCAGCTAGTCCTAACTGTGCACACAGGCCCTGCAGCCTCTGGGGCACTCGCACGAAGGACCCCAAGGCCGCCGTGCAGGAAGAGGGCACACAGGATGGATAGTAATACCTTTTAATGTTTCACATTAGAGGTTTTTTCCAGAAGATTTATAACAAAAACATAGAATTTAGTATGAGTTTCGATACACTGGGCAATTACAGAACCTAAACAGGACAACTTCATCAAGTACAATCCTTCCTGTGGGGGCAGAACCTCCATCCCACCAAGAGAGAATCACAACATGATTGGGCATGACCATCTCAGACCGCCTATTCTTCCAATTTCAGAGATTGGCAGACTTGGAGAAAAAACAAATTAAAAAAATAAATAAAACTGAACACGGTCGACTGCCTCAGCTCCCCTCTCCGTTCTCCTTTTCCCATTTTCTTCACACAACCAGATGGGACGAGGGCGTGAGGCGGAGGGAGCCCTGTGGCTCAGGGCTGGGTGCTCTGCTGACTAAATGCCAGCAGATGTGTGAGCTCCCTGAGGTGGCCAAGAAATGGACTCGGAATCAACCACTCGGTGCAGGTGTCGTAGCTGAGGAATACGAGCGGAGAGAGGGGAGGGAAAGGGAGCCAGAGAACTGCCGGTGGGAGGCCCAGGTGCACACACACATTTCAAATCCAACTTCTATAATGAGAAGACGGCCTAAATACAATCCTTAGTCAGTACACTTACACAGAAATACATAACTGCGGAGTTAACACCTCTTTGTAATAATACAAGTTGGAATGCTAATGGAGGGTAAACAGTTCTGCAGAATTCTACCGGGCACAGTCCTTCATTCAACAGAAAAAGTCAAAATCATTCGGCTTCTACAAGAAAATCCTTCACATCCACCTGTGTTCAAAAATAATAATAACTTATGATATTAACAGCTTCCTTAAAAAGATAATTACTACAAAAGAGTTAAATCATAAGTATGGAAAGACCTATTTTCCTATGAATGCAGTTCTTAGGAAGGGAGAGAGATATAACACATGTGAAAAATAAAGCTGTGATGGGTGTGTTTTTAGCTTAAAGCTAAAGCTATCAAAAAAAGAGTTTTAAACAAGTTGAGTGTTTTGCATTACAAAGGATCTCAGCTTACTGAGACCAGCACACAATGAATAAATAAAGACCCTGACTGTTTTTCTCCATTTAAGGTGTACCTCTGCCTCCAGGACAAATAATGGTGGAAACCACACCATCCTGCCAGGTTCCAGAGAGTGGACTGTTACTTCAAAGAGGCTGGCCGAGTAGTCATTTCCTTTCCTAAAGAGAACTAAAAATCATCAGTGATGTAGCACATGGGGACAAATTTGGCCAGAGTGAACCATACATTTCTTTGCTTTGGACACAGAACTCACTAGGTGAGACGCTAGGTGAGAACTCACTAGCTCGGTGAAGCAGAGCAGCACACCTGATCCTCGGACAGTTCTCCTTCGTGGGACAAGCCCACGTGGCCTCCAAGGAAGCCAAATCGCGCCTTTCGAGCAACTAGGCACCTTATTTGCAGACTCTAGCCATGACTTGCTTTTGGACAAAAATTGACTACTAACATTTTTCATCTCTGGTATCATTAACACCTTAGAGAGATAAGAAAAGAATAATCAACATTAGAAAGCTTGACAATGAGACTAAGAAGACCCACAAAGGGGAGGTCATGCTAAAACTGCTTTGACAGCTGTTCCATCACCGCCCACCGCATGGGCTTTGAGGCCAGTGACTTCATGGACGCATCCCTTCGATGCACTGCCGAGTGCCAGTTTAGAGTCGTCACGGTGACCCCAGTGTGATGCTGCCTGCCTTGCATTCACCACCTCCTACCCATGAGATCCAAGGAGGCCCTGGCTGGTGTGAGCACAGATCATGCAGATGCCAAAGCCCAAGAAGCTTCTTGAAAACTTCGCCTTGGATTTGGGCAAGGAAACATCAGTGGTGTGGAGTCCTGGCGACAGCATCCACACTGGGGCTTAACCTCAGCAGCCAGTCTGGAGGATGTTTCCCCCTGAGCGCTTGGTCACCGACAGTGTTGTGAATATCTGTGGGGAAGAGGAAGCAAGAGATTTTCAGACACCTGAGCAAACGAGTTAACAGTGGGCAGTTCAGATAACACCATAAGTATTAAGAATGACTTAGGTGACTACTTACAATGAATCAAACAGAGAAGTAATATGAGCAAGGATATCCTCAATTTCTCCAGAGGATAAAAGGGGAAAAACATTTTAAAACCAAGGTGAGAGAGAAGAAAATTCAGGTTATATCTAATGAAGAACTTTATTAGCATGAGGGTAATTAAAACAATTCAATCGGTTACCCAGGTTGCCAAATCCCTACAAGAAATGCATCATGAACTATTTTGGATACGCAGGAAGGTATAAAGTACAGTATTACCAACACCACGTGCCCACCCAGCTCAGGGAGCTTTATGAGTACGGTTAGAGCCCCACGTGTGCCCCTCCCTGATCACCTTCTTCCTCCCTGCCCCCAACTGGTGCTTACCATTCCCATGCATTTCTTCCTGCATTTCTTTTGTAGGTTTTTAGAAACTTTACATGTAAATGGCAAGATGGTTATGTACTCTTCTGCTACTTGCTTTCTTGGCTCAAATACTCTATTTCTGTAATTCACCCATTTATGGATACCAATAGCTCTAATTCTTCCACTTTTCGCTGAGCAGTATTCAATTACTATAGTATATTATACCATATATAGTATCCATACTATATACTATAGTATTTATTACGCAAATAGTGACTATATTATGAATTACATATCCAGGTTCCTTTTGCAGGCGATCCAAGCTATTGCTAATATGCCATTTGCAATATGCTCTGTGACATGCCAGTACGTCTCCTCACACCCAGAGCTAGAGGTACAATTGCTGGGTTGGAGGGTCAGCTGGATTTCTAAGGTGCCCAACCAGCCGACACTGCCATGTGCAGTGACTGACAAGGTCTCCTTATTTCACATCCTCGCAAACACTCGGTGCTTGTGGACTTGGAGCCTTATCATCTTCAGGCAGCTTTGACTTGCTACCACTGAAGACTGCCTCTACAAAAAACAATGGTTCTTGAACTTTACAGTCCGTTCACATTGATTAAAATACCTGGAAACTACAGTGATTCTGATTTGGCAGATCTAGGGTAGGGCCGAGGAATCTCATTTTTAGCAGAAGTCCCAAGTGATTCTAATGCAGGCTGTCCAAAGTCCACGTATTAAAATTTCTTATGCAAAGCAACACCAGAGTAGACACCGCACTGTGAATTTCTGGCAAAATCCCTAGCCTGGAAGTCTACAGCGTGGGAAAGCTCTGTAGTCTCAGCAAGCCGGAAGCCTGCAGCTCTCCTGCAGTCCATCAGTAACTCTCTCATCCAGAGGGCTCCTTGCCTGCTCACTTTACACTGCCTTGCTGGAGAATTTCTCACTGTGCATCTCACCTACCTTTTAATTCATTCCTCCTCCTGTTTCCTTTAGGGTGCTCTTTCCAGTCTCCTTTTGTGGCCATTCCTCAGCCATGGCATAGAGGGGTGCTCAAGCACCGATGTCCCCAGTCCTTGGGGTGGCCACAGCCCCTGGGCTGGCTGTAGACCCAGCTGCCTGATCTATGTACTCCAATGTGCTGCAGCAATCTCGCCCTTTCCACATGGGGATGACACGAACGAGGCCAGGAAGCAGTGCCCAGGGTTGCACTCTCAGCTCTCCCTCTGGATACTCTCCTATCACAGTGTCTCAATCAGTCAACTGCCCCCGTTCAGGCAGGTGAATGCGTAACCTCTCCAGCCAGTGTGTCTCTCCTTACCACCAAGAAGGCCTAGCACACACCCCTTCTTGGATGACACTTCAAACTTAACACGTCCAGAACTGAAGCCTTTATCTTCCTGAAGCCAGTTCCTCTCAGTGAATGGCATCGCCACTACTTGCTTGCCCAGGCAACCAAGAATTAATCCTTAATTCTTCTATCTCCATTACTGCTGATATGTAATCAATTACTAAGTCTTATATATTTTGCTTCTTTTCTGTCAAATCTGATGTTTCTTTTTATTAACACTGACACCAGGTTCAGGTCTTTATAATTCTGACTGAACTATTCTAAGATTCTTGTTAGTATCCAAAACACAGAGTGCCTTCACCTCCCTGTGATGACCTTCCATATGGTCCACACATTACACACTGCTGCCCTACTGGACGTGGACGTGAGGGCCAGGGGCTTGCTCTAACCAAGGACACGTGTGGCACTGTGCTGCATCACTGCTGAACAGAAGCCCTGGGCACCAAGGCGTGCTTTCCAACATCTCCTTCCCTCTGCCACCTAGCTAGCAGTGCCCAGGGAGAGGCTGCCCCGTCAGCCTGGTCCTGGAGCGAAGATGATATAGAAAGCCGAGCGGCAGCTGATCCACGATGAGCACAGAGCACCAGCAAGGAAGAAAACTTTGTTTCTATAGGCAAAAAACCAAAACCAACACCCAAAGTGTTCATCTGTGTTGCTGAGACATGCAAACATCCAAGGGCTTTGTGTTCAATCAATTAAATTTAGAAACAAATTTGGTTACTGAGTACAATTAAGACTTCTATCCAAACCCTGCTGCTCACACTGGGTAAGCTGTGGGTAAGTGGCAGGATTCCGGAGAATCCATCTGCCCTGCGCTACCCAGGCCGACCTTCTCAAGCCGTCGAGTTGTCTCACTGAGACTGGAAGTCACGGCTTATTAGGGAGAGTCCCCGGCGGAGGCAAGACTCACGCAGCGCCTGTAGCCTGGTTGGCACACCTGGACAAGCTTCTGGGTCAGTCGCCCCTTTGACTCCTGAGAAATAACTGGTTTCCTGATTTTTTAATACATAGAGGAAAGCGCACAAGAAGTCAAGGCCACTTTGACTAACTTACGCGGGTCAAAGACTCAGGAACAGCATCAAAACTACTTTTGAATAAAGGGAAAGTACTTTTGTGTAAAGAAGGTACATAACTGAGAAAGGCCCTGGTCCATTCTAGCCTTGAAGAAGCAACCAAGCCTTTTTCCTTCCCATATACCAACATATCATCAACACCTTAAGAAATTCAGAGCCAATAATGGCCAACATCCGAAGACATTATAAATATGAGGCCAGAAGAAAAGAGGAACAACTCACATCAAAAAAAAAAACAGTTATGAGAAAAGAGGTTTATCTTTGTTAGCAAAGATACGTAAAAATCCTTGAAACAGTTATCCCTTTTATACATTACTATAGAAAAAATACACTTACACTGAATTTGCAACATTTTCATTAGCACTCAAACTCAATGCTGACGACACTGTAAACTAGTACAATTCTTTTGAAAAGCAATAAAATTCCTTTGTTTAAAAAAAAGTGTGACTGTGGATGAGGACAGAAAGACAATATGCGGTAATGAAAATAGCTGTGTTAGGACGATGATGATATGGGCAATTTAAAATACCATCAAACATGCTCTTTTCAATTTTTATAAAGGAAGAAAAATAAACAGCCAGGGAATACATTAAAACAAATTTCAGGCTTGTGAATTTCAAGCTTAAGCTTTATTTCTCAGGAATTAATTTAGAAACAGAACTTGTAGAAGATTTACATTGAAAACTAAACCCATCAAAAATGGAAGCAGATTAAAAAAAAGAGCCCTTATCTATTTTTCTTATACTGATAACATGCTTATGTTAAAGAGTGGGGAAGCGAAACTGCCACTGTTGATTAGTTTAAATGGAAAAACTGATGTGGTCAATTTTTACAAGATTTTATTTGCACACAGCTGCTTTAGAATTTTCATAAAAACGTATTTTTAAAAAGTGAGCATGGAGGCTGCCCCTTCATACTTTTCTATTCTACCACAAAGAACACTTAGAAAAGGTCAAATGCCACTGAGGCGTTCACCACCCAGCCTCACGCACCCTTCACCCTAGACTGTAATTCTGGTGACTATGAAAACAAAACTTCTGACGTTCGGCACTAAAACTCATTTTAAGACATTTCACAGGGGTCTTTTCTAATGCTCCTTCCTCTTGAGCTATTATTTTTCTCCTACAAATAAACGTGATTAGTTGAAATTACTGTTCCAAATTATGTGTAATCAGTTTCCTATTCAATTACTGCTGCTCAGATGTCGGGAATAAATTATCACATACTACCTTCACACCCAATCACGCTAATGCACGACTGACGCTTCAGGCATTAGTACTCCCTCTCGTACGGACGCAGAAGGGCTTTCAGTCAAAACAACAGTAGCCTCTCCTCCTCTTAGAGCAATTCCTCAATGAGGAATTTGTCAACTTTTCTAAGTAACTACGCCTCAGAGCCAAAAGTCACTCAACTGCCCAGGTTACTTCATCAAAATGGTAGAGGACTTCATTCACTGATTCATTCTGCAAACAACCCACAGCTGGCCTGGGAGCTGGGGCTAGTTCTCAACACTTTAAAACAGTGCTCAGGACCAGTTTTTAAATTATTATTTCTAATCCATCCAATGGACAGACATTTGTGAAATTCAATAAAAACGTGTTAGGAAAATGAAATTTTAAAAGGCATGTAAAATTAAAACCCCATTTTTTAATGATTACATCAGATACTGTCAAATAGCTCTTAAAGTTTCTAAATCTTCCTTCTTCATTTCCATTCTTGTCTCATATGCATTAGACATATTCTGAGGACTGCATTTTGAGCGGCACCCCTCGACAGCATGACTGGACACGAAAAAACAGTGGGTCCAGTAGCAAATCCAAGTTGGATGGAACCCAGCATTTAGCACAAAGGAAAGAGTCTCTAAAAAGCCCCTACTGATCAAATGTCACTTTCCCTTCATCAAGAAGCTTTAAAAAAGATCTCCATAGCCAGGGGTCAGAAGGCTTTGGTTTTTCAAAATCTAGTTTCTAAGCAAGTATTTCATACTCAAGAGTAAAGAAAATTACCAGAGGAGCTTTTTCAAAATATGCATGCCTTCCCACCACTCACCCACCTTAAAAATGCTGTAATGAGGACCTTCGGTCAAGCCACATCTTCTGTAATGAAATACCCTGGGAAAACCCGGCCAACAGACGCAGTTACTGCGTATCTACCAAACGCCAAGAACTCTCGAAGTCACTTTCCACACGGCGCTGCCCAGCAGCCCTATGAGTGAGACAGTATCTCTATTTCATTTAACAAGTAAACTAAACTCCTAGAAAGCTGGGTGCCGTGGCCAAGTTCAGTGAGAATTTGCTGAGTGAGATTACAACCCAGGTCTGTGTGTCTCCACTATGCTCATATTGCCACCAAGAAAGCAGCTCCATTTTTAAATTCTATGTCAAATATCGTAGGAAGGTATGTGGAAGTGGAGCATCATCTGTACAGTGTGCTGCCTCAGGAGCCAGACTGCCTGGGTTTGAATCCTGCTTCTGTCACTTCCAAGTGAGTAACTGTGGGCAAGTT
Source organism: Equus quagga (assembly GCF_021613505.1). Taxonomy (NCBI): domain Eukaryota; kingdom Metazoa; phylum Chordata; class Mammalia; order Perissodactyla; family Equidae; genus Equus; species Equus quagga. The sequence continues at coordinate 18,398,822 of NC_060285.1, forward strand.
ACTCAACCTCCACGTCCTCAATTTCCTCATGTGTCAAATGGAGATATCCCGCCACCTACCCCATGGAGTTCTTGCAAGGACCTACTTCCCGGAGAGCAGAGTGCCTGACCCACACAGTAAACCCTCAGAAACATCAGCACTACTAACTACTGTCAAGTGTTATTCCCTCGGACCCGCACACTCTACTGTCGCTTCCTACTGCAGGCTACAAATGTGAACCATTCTTAGTTCTTCCCTCTTCCCATTTCCAATCATTTGGCAAGCACTATCAACTCTATCTCCTACTTGTCTCTCAAATATATCAATGTCTCTTGACACCCACTGCCACTACCCCAGTTCTGGCCACTACCACATCCCCTCTAGCCTCTAGAGGTGGCCTCCGCTGGTTCATTCTCCAGAGTGAAGCCAGAGTGATTCTCTCAACAGTGTATCTGATCACATTATTCCCTGCTTTAAACCTCTTTCGGCTGAATCCCAGTGCCCCCAGAGTCAAGTCAAAACACTCCGCCTTGGTTTACAAGGCCATCACCTTCCCACCTACTCGTCCGGCATAAATTTTTTTTAACCTCTCTCTAAGCTCTTCAAGTTACAGCAGCATTGAGGGCCTTTCAGTTTCCTGCATGAACCATGCTCTCTCCCACAGAGGCCTTTTATTTGATGTTCCCTCTGACTGGCTCACACCAACACATCTTCTTGTCTTAGGCAAGAAGTCCCTCCTCCACCATCCTGCCCCAATATCCCTGCTCCAAACACCACTTTACACTTTACATCTGTCCTGTTCCTAGGCCTCCTCACATGGAACTGTAACTGGCACTGCACTCATCGGCCCCCTCGATCTTTTTTTTTTTTTCTTTTAAAGATAGCACCTAGGCTAACAACTGTTGACAATCTTCTTCTTTTTTTTTTTTCTGCTTTATCTCTCCAAACCTCCCCCCTGTACACAGTTGTATATCTTAGTTGCAGGTCCTTCTGGTAGTGGGATGTGGGACACCACCTCAACGTGGCCTGACGAGCGGTGCCATGTCCGCGCCCAGGATCCGAACCCCGGGCCGCCGGCAGCGGAGTGCACAAACTTAACCACTCGGCCACGGAGCCGGCCCCTGCCTCCTCGATCTTAAGCACGTCTTAAATCCTTGCTGCATCCCTAAGTGCCTAGCACAGTGCTATATACATCGCTGCACAACAAATGTGTTTACAGAGTGAGACAGCACTCAGTTTCTCATCTCATTAACCACCTGCCAGCTTGGAAAAAATTTTTTAAATCCTATCAAAGCAGTGGAACATTCAGCCTCTGAATTTCAAAGTCATAAGAGAACCAACAGACAGAGATGCATAACAGCAAATGCTTAAAAAGGGTTCCCATATGTGCCAGGCGTACAAGGAGAGGCCTTTGGCTGACCTCCCTACAGGCAGAGGCTTCACCAAGACATCCTGCCTCTCTTCACCACATCTCTCCATCCAGCTGGCAATGATCCTGCCAGATGCTGCCGTACTTGCCACTGCTGGACCACAACACAACACAACACAACCAGGTGGGGAGGCAGGAGTCAAGCACACGTCAGTCTTTGAATCGGCCCACTGAGAGCTGAACTCAGATAAAAAGAATTAGACACTCTCATCTGCAAGTTGGGAAGTTATCCTTTCATCCATTTCAGAGATGGTTGTTGTAGTTTTTAAGTATCTTGGACTAGCATCTAAAATTTAAATATACTTACTGTTGTGGGTTGAATGAAGCTCCCTAGAAAAATATGTTCAAGTCCTAATCTCTGGTGCTTGTGAATGTGACCTTATTCGGAAATAGGGTCATTGCAAATGTCATCAAGTTAAAACGAGGTCATGCTGGACTAGTTGGCCCTAATCCAATGACTGATGGTCCTTCTATTAAGGGGACATCTGGACACAGACACACAGGAGATAAGGGCATGTGCAGACAGAGTCAGAGATGGAGTGACGCATCAACAAGCCAAGGAACACCAGGGATTGTCAGCAACCACCCAAAGCTAGAAGAGGCAAGGAGGGGTTCTTCTCCAGAGCCTTTGGAGGGAGTGTGGTCCTGCTGATACCTTGATTTCAGACTTCCAGCCTTCAGAGCTGGGGGAGAATAACCTTTCATTGTCTTAAGCCCTCCAGTTTGTGCTACTTTGTTGCAGTAGCCCTAGGAAACTAATATACTCACTAAAAGTGTTTCTGAAAAAAATGAAGTTATTTGGATCCTTGCCTAGGCAGGATCTTAGTCATTACACTGAATAAAAGACATATCACACATTTTTTAAGAGCTTTAGTTGAGACTCTTTTCAATTTTTATGTTATTTTTTTGAAGCTTAGTTTTATTTCACAAAAACAGTAGTTTTCTAGGAATAATGCCTTAGTCACGAAACATGTTAAGATTTTAGGCTTCCATTCCAGCCAGGTGCATATGCATACAGAGAAGAATACTCCTAATCATAAAAAAGGCATAGCAAAAAAACTAGAACATTCTTCCAGGTCTTAAAGCTGACATTTCACTTACTTAGAAAAGAATTCAGTTGTGCAAGGGCAATCAAGAACAGAGACCAACCAGTTAACAAGCTGTTGAATGAAACTGGCATAAATGTGTAGATGTGTGTATATGTGTGTGTATGCACAGCGTACACCCTGGAAACCACTGACTGTGGCGGCCAGGTAATAGCTGCCATTTTCAACTCCCTACTTAAGCCAGTATAATACGGGATACCTCCTTCCAACCATCACCAGGTTCTCCATCATAGACACATTTTTGGTTTACAATCCCTACTTAGAAGTAAGCATCACAATATTCAACTCTTGGATGATCACTGACAAGTGTGAAGAAACACTGACACCCAGAGGCCCAGAGTGGTCAATTTCCAGTTCTACCGTCATTTGCTTCATCCTTTAAAAGCACCACTTTCAAATCTCATTGATACCAAAAGCTAAAGGGGTAGACAACATCATTTAGCCTTGAGGTGGCTCCAGGAAAACTAGGATTGATGTTCTTTCTGGGTATGAATGGCATTATTAGCTGATTGCCATGAAAATAATGTAGGAGAGATAAATAAAAGATTTAAGGCTCATCTCTATAAATCACTCACCCTTGTTACCATTTAATAGCATGACAGTATTATCCAGTTCACACCAGGACAAAAAGTATTTCAAAGAGGAAAAACTGTCTCTAGAGACAAGGCTTCTTTTGAGGTGCTCTCAGTCATTCATAAGCTGTAAGGAGGTACAGAAGTAGCTCGAGTACTGCAGAAAGAACACGAGCTGCAGAGCCATAGATCTGCTCCCTGGGGAGGAGTAGCGAGGAGACAGGCACTTTTAAACAGAGCAGTGGAAGTGCAGGTGACCCACCTCTGCACAGACGGGGTGGATGCCAATGGTGCTGTCCAGCTGCTGTTTGGTCAGTCCACACTTGAGCGCAGCCGCAAAGCCCTGAGTAACTTCTCCAGCATTTGGACCCAGTACGTGGAAGCCCACAACACGTTCCTAAGATATAAAATAAAGTAATATGATTATGCTGATTTTTGGTCCTTAAGACCCTAGAATATTTCCCCAGTCTATTCTAAAACCCCATTCAGAAATGGCCAAAGACTTATATTAATGCTTGCCGCTTGAAGCTGTGAGGCTGAAGGTACTCCAGCATGGGCCAGCCAGTACAGGGTGCGATGGTCACAGCAAGCAAGAAGGAAGGGACAAGAGCCAGCCACGAGTGATGACAAGGAACAACAGTAAAAGCAAAAATGTCTCCAATTCCTTAAGCACCAAAAATGTTCTGGAAAGTGCTTTCAAATGGCAGCTGTGTCCTCATCGCCTCTATTTGATTCTCAAAACTACAAATAAATTACTGTGATAGCTGTAACATTTAAGAGCAGTCAATCAAATTAAAAAATCATTTTAATTCAGGTTTTGGAGGTAGATAGCACAATTAGACTGAAGACCATTCTAATCTGAAAACATTTTTGAAAGCAATAGGAAAATGTTTGAGAACTCTGAAATACGTGCATGGGATTATTTTGGATAAATTCTCAATTCCAAACTCACACTACATCTGCCAAGATGCACTCACTACTCAGACTTTCAGAGCCAACTCTGACTGAGCTAGACTGCCCAGTCCAACCTCCTCATCAAGGATGAGGTGACTCGCTGTGGGGTGCAGAGCCTTATCTAAGGTTCCATCGCTCCCTGGAAACAGTCAGGAAAGTCATTCTGTTGCCAAAGTAGTGTAATACTCCATGTGGGAATCTGTTTATTCATCCCGACAATCAGGGGGTTAGTGTATGCATAAATAAAGCACAAAATATACCAGCACTTAAAATATACTAGACTGACATGTAATCCTATGGATAGATCTCAAAAGAACGAGAGTAAAAAGACAATTTGCAGGCTTCTATTCACTGAGAATAGCACTCTTAATTAAACTCACACAGTATAATGTCTATGAACACATAATAGGTGGCAAACATACAAAAAACATGAACAGGTGAGACACTCCAACTTCAAGACAGTGTTGCGTCCGGGGTAGGGAAGGAGTGAGGGGTGTGGGATCAGGAAGGAATGCAAAGACTACACAGGCACAGGGCAATGGTTAATAGCATGGAATCTGCATTGCCCGGGACTGAATTCAAGCTCTGCCATTACCTGGGTAAGTGACTTTGGCACAATTACTCAATGACCATGTGCTTCAGTTTCCTCACTACGAAATCAGGATAATGATAGCACACATCTCATAGGGTTGTATGAGGATTAAAGAGGTTAATACATGCGGACCTCGAAGGAGTGCCCAGCACATACTAAGTGCTCCACAAATGCACGCTGTTATAAACTGCCTCTGTGACATTTAATCTCTCATACGAGAAAAGCTCTGAAGCAAACACAGCAAAATATTAACATTCATTGATTCTGCATGGTGGGTATTATCATTCTTTCCGTATCTTCCTGTAAATTTAAAATATTTCAAAGAAGAACAGTATACAGAAAATAAAAGCTTAACAGATAATAAATACTATAATTCTTACTGAAAACCAAGGACATTTAGACACTGTGCAATGGCTGACTAAAGATGAATAAAAGCATGCCCCAAGAATGGTCAAGTCCTAGAAGCATGTTTTTATACAAGACTGCTCATGACAAGAGCCATAACTAGGATTCATCCTCTCTAACACCACCTTTGTCTACGAAAATAGTTGAAAAGAATATCACCCTGCTTATGGCCTCAACTATTTTAATTAAGATGGGGTTACTGGTAGTAAAAATTACTTTTCATATTATTAAGAAATGCCATTTGAAAAAACGACACAGCAATAAAAAAAAAGGACCAAAGAACTATATACAGTTAAAATAGATTTGTTTTGGTATGAAGGAAACTTGGTTTCATTGACTGCTACATGCAACGGCAGCATCTCTCGCTACAGGCAGATAACAGACCGTCGATGAGAAGAACATCTGACGTTTTCTCCTTTTGTCTACAGTAGCATGATATCTAATATATACATATACAAATAAACTTATGATGAAACACGTCTAAAAAGAAAAAAGTCTACATAAAATTGTTCTTTTGTCAACTGTGTATAGCTAGTTATGTGTATAGCTCATTATGGGTTACCCTAGTATATTCATTTTTAAATGCATCTTTGATAAATTTTTGGAGAAGATCCAGGTTTTCCTACAACCCTGGCCTCTGCAAAAAGTAATCTGCAACTGTGCTACCGTCTAGAGCAGTAGTTTCTAAACAGGATAAATGGCTTAACATATTCAAATTCCAAGATGAGAAAACTATGAGTGTATTAGCCTTTTAACATATGGATTCTTCAGCATCATTTCTATTTCTACTGAGGACATTTTTTTTAAGTTAAGATTCCAGCTAAGTTATAAACTCCAGTTCTTACAGGAGTCAATTCACAACACTTAGAGTATGAGTACAGACATACATGTGTCCTGGGTTACAATATAAAATAGGGACAGCAGTCAGAAAACTCTGAAAACCAATGATTTATTCAATCACTTTATACGTATGGAAAGAAACCATGAGGTCAAGGAGTTTGCCCAAGGCCTTCAGTTACCAGTTGTTACTTGTAGCAGCAGGCAATAAAACCTTAAATCAGAACCCAATTAAGAGCTCTTCCATTACAGCTTTCTCATTAGTGCCAGCTACTTAGAATGTGAACTTAGGTTATTCCTGTTCTTTTTGGTTTTGTCATTATTTTTAGATAGTCGATGACTTCATTGCTCCCCTTTTATAAATACAAACACAAACGATTCTCAAGTTGCCCCTCTGGTTCCTTCACACAGCAAGTTTTCACTCCCTGCCTACTATCTGTAGGGCTCTGTGCCAAGGAAGCTGAGCGGGGATCAAGCAGTGGAGCCATGGGACGTGCCCTAGGATAACGTCCATGCGACTGCAGAGACCGACAGGTAGAATACTAAAGGAATGCAACGTGTATCGTGTGATCAAAATGCAGTTACATCTTAAAAACAACATGACATTAGTAGAAAAGATTAAAAGAGAATTTCACTTACGTTGTCTTTGATATTACAGATTATTTTTGCATAACATTTGTTGTTATCTCTTGATGGAATCGTCCATTCCAACGGCCAAAAGTAACTATGGTAAACCTAAGAAGATATAAGCACAATTTAGACTCATTATCTTAAGAAGAACGTTTGTCAGACACTAGGTGTGGTGCAAAGACAGTGGAGGCTCTTGAATAATTAGACTTCTATTAAACAATAAAATTCATGGAATAAACAGGAAGCTGGTCAGAAGGTAAATGACTTTAAATTCCTTGTTGTCAGGCCCTTTTGCTCATCCCTTACATACAACTCAGCCTCAAAAGAGTAAACCTTAAGTAATAACAACAAAGAACAAGTAAATGAGAGAAAGGAGCCACATAATTACTTGTTGTTTTGCCTTAAAGCACAAAAAGCCCTCAACCTCAGCACTTTCTAGTTACCTTACGGAAATGACAACTTTGGGCAAGAAACAAATAAGATGCCAGCAACAATTACAGCAATTATCTAGTTCTCTTGCTTAATGCTTCCAAAGATATTTCCTCCTCTGGCATTACTCACCAAAAGTACTAAAGGAGAGGAGGAGGGAGGGAGGGAAGACGGACAGATGGAGGGACGCACAGACATCCTTACGGATGTTTCATACTCTTAAGTCCCGGATGACTGAAGGGCTTTTTTTCTCCTCCAACTGCTAGCCACAATTCAAAACATATATTGGTGGCTACCTTTTAAAAGCACACTAATTATGCAGACATTATAATAAGTGTTCTTTTATGTTGTAAGAGGATGTGATTTTTTAAAAAAACGTGGATCACAAAATTGAATGTATAGCATCACAGTATCACAACAATTATATAGGGAAACGATGCTTAAAGAAATTACCCGAAATTACTTACAAAGTCTATGAGTAATTGTTTCCTATTTCCCTTATATTTTTCAAATTTTGTTCAATTCAAATGCATTGCTTTTATAATAAAAAATGCAAACTCTAATAAAACAAAAGCCAAAGATTATCTGTCAAGAAATATGGAATATATAGTAAGAACCTTAAATTTTAAATACCTTGTGATAGGAATCTGTCCTCAGAAAATAGAAAAACAGATAATGAACTATAAAGATGTTCATCATTCTATCTATAACAGTGAAAAAGTGTAAACGACATAATATAAGAATGGCTCAACAGGGCCAGCCCTGGTGGACTAGTGGTTAAGTTTGGCGTGTTCTGCTTTGGCTGCCCAGGTTCAGTTCCTGGGCGCAGACCTACACCACCTGCCTGTCAGTGGCCATGCTGTGGTGGCAGCTCACATAAAAAAGAGGAGGACTGGCAACACATGCTACCTCAGGGCAAATCTTCCTCAGCAAAACGAGGAAGATTGGCAATAGATATTAGCTCAGGGAGAATATTCCTCAGCAAAAGAAAAAAAGAAAAGAAAGAATGGCTTAACAAATTATTGTATAGTATCCCTAAAAAGAAATAGTACACAAGTCATTTTTTAAAATGGTGTTTTTAGGGGGAAATGCTCATGACCTAACATTAATTGTAGACAGAAAACTGCACGTCACTTAAATCACACTTAAAAAAATTAAGACATAGATACCTACACAAAAGGAGACTAGAATATGCCAAAATATTAACAGTAACTATCTCATCATGAACTAAAATTACCTTTTTCATATTTTCCTAATTTTTCAAACTTTTTATGAGGATAAATTATTTTTATAATCAGAAAAAAATGTTAATAATGTTACTAATAGACCAAGATATTATATGCCACTACTAATGCAAATAATAAAGAAAACAATTAAGAGATTTAAAACAGACTTTTATACTATAAAACTTACTGATTCACAAATCTGGTCTTCTAAAAGGTTTTACTGGAAACTTTTTTCCCAAATGACTTAAAACAGTAGTCTCTTTCTCTTTGTGTAGCATTATTTGTGTATGTACAATAGCGTATTTCATGTGCATTTTCTTTGACTATATCATAAAAGATAAGTAGCAAACAGTATAAATAGACGCTAATGGTATGGAAGAAAAAAATAATTTAGAACACTAGAAATGTAATCAATTTTTAGTTTTCTTCTTTTCCTATATTTTCATACTTCTAAAAATATTGTTTTTGCTTTTTTTTTTTTTTGCTTGAGGAAAATTAGCCCTGAGCTAACATCTGTGCCAATTTTTTTTTTTTGAAGATTGGTTCCTAAGCTAACAACTGTTACCAATCTTTATTTTGCTTTTTCTCCCTGAATCCCCCCAGTACATAGCTGTCTATTTTAGTTGTGGGTCCTTCTAGTTGTGGCATGTGGGACACCACCTCAGCATGGCCTGGCGAGTGGTGCCAGGTCCATGCCCAGGATCCAAACCAGTGAAACAATGGGCTGCTGAAGCAGAGCGTGCAAACTCAACCACTCGGCCACAAGGCTGGCCCCTCCACTTTTTTATATGTGGGTCACCACCACAGCATGGCTGACGAGTGGTGTAGGCCCATGCCCAGGATGCGAACCTGGCCACTGAAGCAGAGTGTGCTGGACTGAACCACTAGGCCACAGGGCCAGCCCCCACAAAATATTGTTTTAATAATAAAAAGAAACCAGTAAAAGTAGTTTTAAAAAGTACAACTAAGTGGGGCTGGCCCCGTGGCCGAGTGGTTAAGTTCGCTCGCTCCGCTGCAGGCGGCCCAGTGTTTCGTTGGTTCGAATCCTGGGCGCAGACATGGCACTGCTCATCAAACCACGCTGAGGCAGCGTCCCACATGCCACAACTAGAAGAACCCACAACGAAAAATATACAACTATGTACTGGGGGGCTTTGGGGAGAAAAAGGAAAAAAATAAAATCTTAAAAAATAAATAAATAAATAAACTTTAAAAAAAAAAGTACAACTAAGTATTATTAGGTCAACTGATGAAACTGAAAAAAAGAAGGTGGATGAGATAAAAATATTCTATCAATATTAAATTTCCTCAGTGATAACTACACTATGATTCAGGAAAAAACCACACACACACAGATACAGAGCAAGAGAAAATATGACAAGTACAAAACAAATGAGGAAAATGTTAATATGTTAATCTGGATAATGGGTATACAGAAGTTGCTTGTACTATTTTTCAACTTTTATGTATGGTTGAAATTATTCACTTAAATTTTGAAAAGAAAAATAGCAGTAACTCAACATAGGAGTAAAGAGTAGAACTTACCTCAATATTTTCTTCCCCAAATTTCTCCACAGCATTCTCTTCAGAAAGACCACAAGCACCATATTCCAGAGGAGTAAATACAGTTGTTGGAACATTTTCATAGTCACACTGTTTCACAATGAAGGAAAAGAGTCATGGCAGGAGAATTTATAACTCAAAAGAGGATATACTTCAAAAAGGTTGAAAATTAAGAGGAAAGCACAGTAATAAATTCCTACCAAAAGTATGGGAAGTCACAATCCCAGAGATAAACCTACACTGAGAACCATTAACTGATGCGATAAAGTTTTAGTAGAAGTTTGAAGCGTGTCAAGACTGATCATGAATAAATGAGTCACGTGGTTTCCCCATCCACCTATCAACTGATGTTAACAAGGAGACACCTTTTCTCCCTTTAATAAAACAGCCAAAAGCAATACTAGTGTACCGAACACTGAAAGTCTCATATTATTGGCGACAGAAATTAATAGACTTCTTTGAAAAACCAATTAGGTAATACACATTAAGAGCCACAAAAATAGTTAATGCCCCTTGGCCCAACAGCCCCATCTTTAGAAATCCATAACAGTAATTTAGTGTACAGAAAAAGCTACATGCGTATACTGAGCATTGCTGCAGCACTCGTCAATAGCGGCAACACTGGAGCGGCTTTAAAGTGCCCGTAAGGAAGGGGTTCTATAGTACATACTCTCAATGCGACACTACGCAGCCATGAACACAGCGAAGAAGACCACACACACAAAGGAGCTAATGGTTATGACAGTACTCCCAGAGCATATTTTATAACGTTAACAGGTGTAGATGACTAAAAGGTTCTGAAGTCAAGCAAATTTGTAAAATGCTGCACTAAGCAAATAAACAGGTTTCTTTACTGTCAGATTTCTCAGAGCCTTTTTTTTTTTTTTTTTTTAAAGATTTTATTTTTTTCCTTTTCCTCCCCAAAGCCCCCTGGTACATAGTTGTATATTCTTCGTTGTGGGTCCTTCTAGTTGTGGCATGTGGGACACTGCCTCAGTGTGGTTTGATGAGCAGTGCCATGTCCGTGCCCAGGATTCGAACCAACGAAACACTGGGCCGCCTGCAGCGGAGCGCGCGAACTTAACCACTCGGCCACGGGGCCAGCCCCTCTCAGAGCCTTTAATATGCTGATGTGAACTGTGAAAAACGTTTCATGTAAATACCGAATACGTCTGCAAATGCTATTTGGTAAAAACCTACCAGTTACATTTGCACACAGAAGTGAGCCTAAGTAATATTCTGCATTTAAAATATGAGAAATTCAGTTCTCACTCTAAGACAGGAGGGTGAAATCTTTAAAACGTGCCTTCCTCTAGAAACAATAAATATACTCCTTTTTCTCTAAGAAGAACACAAACCCTTGAAATTCTGACTCCAAAGTAAAGGCAGACATCCACTGACAGCCATACTGGTGTGCCAGGGACCAGATTTATCCTCTTGCCTTAAACAACCAGAAAACCAGGGGCTGGCCCCGTGGTCGAGTGGTTAAGTTTGCGCGCTCCGCTGCAGGCAGCCCAGTGTTTCGTTGGTTCGAATCCTGGGCGCGGACATGACACTGCTCATCAAACCACGCTGAGGCGGCATCCCACATACCACAACTAGAAGGACCCACAACGAAGAATATACAACTATGTACCAGGGGGGCTTTGGGGAGAAAAAGGAAAAAATAAAATCTTTAACAAAACAACAACAACAAAAACACAACCAGAAAACCAGACACACACAAAGCAGCACTCTGCGGACAGTGGACAACAGGCAGTGCAGGACTGCGATCCCTGAGAGAAGGACAACAAATAAGGCGAGCCCAGGTGACTGCCCAGAGCAGCTTCCAGGACTCAGTACCAGGAGCGGGAACTCAAGCAGAGCGAGGTAGTCTTTCTGACTTATGGAGACACAGACCGCAGTTCAGGGAAGCCAAGGCGGCTCGAAGCTGCAGGGGAGCACACCAAAGAGGGAGGAGCTGCACAAAGAGGACTCCTGAGATCTGCAGAGAGGGCCTCCTGAGATTTGGGCCGAGAAAATGTGTCACAGCAAAGTCCTCAAGGGTGAGGAGAACCAGTGGAAAGCAGTAGGCCCCCAAATGACGAGAGCTCTTCCAAGACCAGAATAGTTCCCCTCCCATAGCCAGAGTAGAAAAACTTCATAATGCAAGAGGAATGAGGTAGAGTCCTCTCCAGGGCATCGATTTGGTAGTGGAACTAAATCGGTTCTAGATGAAAGGTTGCTGTTGACGGACCCTAAAAAGCTTAAAAGCAAGTTACAAAAGGATAAAACTAAACCCATGTGACTCGATGGGCTGCCAGAACAGAGTCCAACACTGTATAAAGGAATTCAGCAAAACCCAGGACCCAACAACGTAATATACACAAAGTCCTCATCCATACGGAAGTAACAAGATACACAAAGGAGCAAGAACATGTGAACTAAAACCAAGAGAAAACTCAATCAATAGGAAGAGACACTGAAAATGAGATGATGGAATGAGCAGAGAACATCAATAGAACTACTATAAACAGGTTCTGTATATTCAGAAGATAGAGGAAAACAGGAACTTAGGAGAAAAAAAGAAAATATATTTTAAAAAAAACCTTGTAGACATGAAAAAAAGTATTTGAAGTGCAAACTACACAGTATGGGGTTAACAACCCAAAACAGTGCAGAAGAAAAGATTAGTGAACCTGAAAATATAGCAATAGGCTAAGAAAATGAAGCACAGAAACATGAACAGAGCATCAGAGACCCACAAAATAATATCCAAGGATCCAACATTCATTATTTGGAGGCTGAGAAAAAAAGGAGAGCGAAGACAGAAAAAATAAGAGAACGGCTGATCCAAATTTGACAAGAATTATAAACTGACAAATCCAAGAATCTTGACAAATCACTAGCAGAATAATTATAAAGAAAAGCATACCAAGGCATATAATAATCAAACTACTAAAAAAACAGTGATAAAGAGAAAATCTTAAGAGGAATAATGATAAAAACGACAGCCTAATTCTCTTTAGAATCTATGCAATCAGAAGACAATGGGCAAATCATTAAAATATTTAAAGAAACACTGTTAATCTAGGCGTCTATATTCAACAAAAATATCTCCAAAAAATAAAGTCAAAATAAACTTTTTTAAAAAAGAAAAAAAGCCAAGGAATTCACCACACGCAGACACACACTAAATAACTCTTAAAGGAAGTTCTTCAGGCAGAAAATGGTATATCAGAGGGAAATCAGGATCCAAATCAAAGACATGTTTCTCCTGGGTCCTAAAAGTCAATTTCTAATTGGTTGAAATGGGCAATTGTGGCCTACATTGAAAATGTTATCATTGTTTTTGATACTTTTATTTGGAAAAACACTTTGTAGTTTTCACAACAATCAAGTTAATGAACTTTTAGAATATAACTCATTCTGAAGTTGATGCGTGTGCTCTAGTTTCCAAATAAAATACTTTATATTTACTATAAAAATGAGTTAACTTATAAAATAGCACTCTAAATAAAAAGAAAGATGCTAACGTTTACTAGTTGTAATAAAAGTATTTCAGGTGTTTGAGAGGAATTTTAAAAAAGATCCAAGAAACGACTGGTCATTTTGGTGATGTTTCCATCACCCTCTGCTTTAAAGTTGGTATTGTGTCTTATCATTGGTTTTCTAAAGAGCTTAGTGGAATGTCCATCATCTACAGCTGACTCAGGATTACGGTCTGTTCTCTATCACTTTTTGAAATGATAACATTTTTTTCATACTTCATTTGTGTTCCCCAAATAATGGAATATTTAGTTTATTTAGTGGCAAATATTTTTAGCAGCTTTGAAAATGATTTAATCATTAGTAGGTGTTAAAAAGTTCATTTAAAACTTTACAATATATGTTTCACTTTATTTTATTGAGAAAAATTTGAGTTATAGAGGTATTTGCCAATTGGTGGAGTACTTGAAGTCTTGAGGCGTCTTTTCTATCCTCACTGCCTATTCTTTTATCATCTATATTTCCCAAATCTTCCTTCTCTCTTAGGCGGTAGCTTGTCATGGTTAAGAGACAGCAGTACCTACAACCAGATCTGGACCTGACTCATGCCTTGGCTGCCCGCTAGCGTTGTGACCTAAGTCATCCGCCTCCACAGCGTCATAAGGCTGAATGAGAGAATGCTTTCACTCAGCACAGTGCCAGGCATGCCAGAAGCACTCAAATGTAGCTGCTCTGTCTCCTTTCCTCCAACACTGCTGTGAAGCAATAAAGAATACATGATTCAGAGAAAGATGCATACATTCACGATTCATTTGTGTTCTAAAAATCCTATCATGGATTTATTAACTTAGCCAGGTGTTTATGTTAAGCTGATTTTTTCAATGGAGAGCTACTCCTTTAAAGGCAGGCAGGCAGGTGTGGATCCTCTACCTTCCTAGATATGTGGGAATGTTCTCAGTAAAGCAAAATTAATTTTGGGCAAAATTAAAGGGATTATGCAGTTGCTTAAAAAAAAAAACTTGTGTAACTTCCCCCAATGCAATTAATCTATATATCTGGTAGCATTTCAGCTTTATTAACATATTGAAGGACAGACCGTGAGATTTCAAACTCTCAGGGGCTTGAGCAGCACCTGTTTGCTCCCCTGTTCTGTAAAGTACTTGTCATATTAGTTAGACTAAAGATAAGGAAAAGGTAAACAAAAAGTGTCTTTTAATTTCAATGTACATTAAATTCTGATGCTGATAAAAGCTTAAGGCACTTTGAGAAAGAATCTGCTCTACCTGAGAGATGCTACAATATAGTTCTATCCCCACACGTGGAAGAATATGTCCAAAGTAGGTGGAAAGGTCCATTACATTGTTTTTTAGCAATTTTGTGCTACAATGATTTCACATTTATTTAGGAGCAAATTTTTGCATGTTTGCCCTTCAGTTATTGTTGGTATATAAAAGTATCTCTTTCCATTTTAGGAAGCCACAAAAATATAAAGTCAAGAACAAATTAAATGCATGTCAAGCTGTATTTCTAAAGATCCTTTCTTGGTTTACCTGGTACTCAACAACTGCAACAATGAATACAAGACGTAACTCACTCAAAGAGGTGGTTAAGTTTATTTCAAACAGTTATATTAACCAAGTGCTAGTCCCTGGACGATGGAAAATCTGGGATTCAAAACCCTTTTTACACTCAGTCCTGTTAATTTCAGAATAGAAGATTTTATTATCCTACAATCCAAACTAACCCCAGATACACTCAAAACACCTGTCACAAATTTTATAGCAGCATTCTTTGAGGTTTCCATTACTGTAACCAACCTCAATCAACCCATGATGATTTATGCACAAAGAAGATGGGTAGTGACCAAATTCTTTAAAATCAACATTTCCAGAATCCATTAAAAAAATAATCAAGGAGGGAATGTTATTAATGGGGAAGGCTGTGCAAGTGTGGGGCAGGGGCATATGGGAAATCTCTGTACCTTACTTTCAATTTTGCAGTGAACCTAAAACTGCTCTAAAAAAATAGTCGTAAAAAAGATACAGCATATTTATTCTTTTCTTGCCATCTGGTCCCATGAAACACACCTAAGAGTTTCAATTTCCTACACTGACTTTTAAAAACTACTTTAAAACATTAATATAACACATTCAAAGGTCCAACAGCAGAAGATATATTTTTACAAAGGACAAGGGAATAAAGCCTGAATATTGGTTTAAGCAGCTCTGCACAGTGACATTATTACCTAGATCCCCAAATCCTTTTATAGCTCAGAGAGGTGCCATAAAAAGATTCAGAAAATTATATTTACATTGGTAATAATGAAATTGATGTAAAATGCAACTACTGTATGTGGAACATAATAGTGATGAAACTCCATTAATTAAGCTTATTTCATTCTTAGTGTGATTCCAAGAGCGATAATTTTCATAATAAAGTCACAAAGGTACAGCAGTGTTAACAATGTCTTGTTTGGAATAGTTAATAAAGCACATCTAGGATGCCATCAAAATAACTAAATTATTCAAGACCCAGAAAACTTCACAACCACCCCTAAACAGAGAACTGGGGTATCACTAAAAACAGTGTATCAGTGGGTGATGGGCACAACACTCACCTTGACAGTGGAGCCACCATAAAGCCTCTGAGCCAGCAATCTTCCTGCCTGGATGGCGACGGGGGTGAGCTCCAGCTTCCCCTCCAGTATGTCGCCAATGGCATAGATGTAAGGTACGTTGGTCTGCTCTTCATCCGTGACAGGTATTTTTCCAGTTCTGCAAATTCATTCAGTGAAAATCACCGTCAATTACCACTAATTAATTAAGTAGAACAAAATCCCCTGTCTCCCAAAGAAGCCCAAAATTGTGACTCTAGCTGAGGGTAACATTCTAATGTATTTCCAAAGGAAAAAAAAAAAAAAAAAAGCTCAGAGGAACCAAAAGCTTAGAGACAATTCTGGCTATTTTGAAAAATCAGAATAAGAAAACTGTAAGAAACCCTAAAATGGGAGAACTGGAACACAGAGGTTAAGAACGAAGACTCTAACTTGTAATAACCAGGTCTGTTATTACCTCTACGATCTTAGGAGAGCTACCTAATGTCTCTAAGCCTCATTTTCCCACCTATACATGGGGTAATAATAAAAAGAAGACCATCATCTAACCTAAGGGGTTGTAAGGACTGAATGGAATGTGTATAAAACTTCTAGCACAATAGTGCCTGGCTCATACTTAAGCGCAGAATAAATGTTAGCTATTAATATTACACAAAATCTAAACCTTGGACCCAAGTGGGAACAGGCTAGCAAGTTACTAAGATGATGCAATATTCGATCTGCTACATCTTATTAGTTACCTCCTCAACTCCCCTCTCCACCCCAATGAAAATAAATAAATAAAGCAAAAGTCCACACAATAAGATTAGGAAATCTCTTCTCCTGAATAAATGCTATTCCTGGAAGGGGGAAAAAACTCTGTATTTTCAGCTTCCAAGACAGCTAACCATTCGTAACACTTGTTTTCACTTGGATGTAAGCAAGGTGATACTGGGAAATACACCATGCCACTCCCATAAGCAGATACCAGTGTCTCAGTTTTCTGGTATAGTGGTTCTGTCTAAAGGACTTTAACTTTTAAGACTTTTAAAAAAATCAAAGTTTTCAGGGCCAGCCCGATGGTATAGCAGTTAAGGTCGCGCATTCCACTTTGGCAGCCCGGGTTTCGCCAGTACGGATCCCAGGCGCAGACTACACACCACTTGTCAAGCCATGCTGTGGCAGGCGTCCCACATAAAATAAAGGAAGATGGGCATGGATGTTGGCTCAGGGCCAGTCTTCCTCAGCAAAAAGAGGAGGATTGGCAGCAGATGTTAGCTCAGGGCTAATCTTCCTCAAAAAAAAAAAAAAAAAAATCAAAGTTTTCATACTTGTAGCTGTCACTAAAAATGTAGTAACCACTTTGGTAATCCTAAATCTTGGTAATTTTAAACACAGTTCAAATCTAAATATTTAATGAAGCTCAAAGCACACACTTGTACACATATACATTGAAGAAACAAAAAAGCAAGCCAGTATATCTCTCATTTAGATTTTGAAAAGGAAAAACAAACAGGAAATACTGTGAAGGGTACTTAAAAAAGACTTTTCTAAGCTTAAAAAGGGAACTCTCCAACTATGGTAAAAATTACCTTTAAAAATCTGAAACTCCAGTATTAATCAATATTATAAATAACTGAAATAGTATTCAATAAGATATAATAAAGATTTTTTTCCCTACTTTTCATTTATCTTTACCCCCACAGTTTCTAAGCCAATTTTTCTTGTGCACGCATCTCTTCCTATTGCCAGCAGCACCTGAAAAATTAAATATATAGTGACCGTTAACAAGAAGACTTCCATGTGTTATTTAATCATCTTTCTCTGCTTGTTAAGGCAATTTGATTCATTTTCCAGATCTGGAAAGAAATATTTTATTAACAAAATAATGCAAGAGTTTAAACAAATTCAAATCTTTTAAATAAAATCCTTTCAACATGATATAGGAGAAGTCCTTATTCATTTCTTGTGAAGAAAAAAGGAGTTAATTCCTTAATAAATCTAGCCAAGTTGAGAGACAACGGCAGTATAGCCCTACGACTGAATTAAGTTATCTTTTAAAATGGGGTGGGTGGGGGAGAAAAAGGGAAAGAACACAGGACAGAAAATTCTAGCTCATTTAAAAATGCTAATGCCTTTTTATAGCCATTTGAAAAACAACCTTTTAAAAGTTACAATGCAAAAATTTGAAACTATCCCTGTACCCAAACAAACTATAATATCACAAACAAAAAGATATCTTAGAATGGGAATAGAACCAGGGGCTTTGGAAATAGCAAACAGCCATTGCAAGTACACAGCAAATACCCAACAAGCACATTATTTGCTTTCTAATGAAGTACTGACCCAGGTCCAGTCCTTACCGTGTTATACTCTCCTTCGATGGTTTCGTCACCTTTGGTGGACTGAGCTACCACTCTGAGTCGGCCTGGTGTCCCTGCTTCAATTTGCTCAACCTATAAAAGTGACAAAGTCTTACTCCACAACTAAGACGTGTATCCAGTGAATAATTGTGTCTTCCCCTTCTATCTGGTTAACCCAAAGTTAAAACACAAAATCTGGCTTGAAAGTTCTTTTATGCCCTATCTTCCTCACCTTAACACCATTAGGATGGTATGTCATTCTTTTACTTATCCTCTTCTCTCACCACAATGTTAGCTAGAGGGACTTTCTTTTAAATAGCTCTCCAACAGAATAAAATTCAGAGAGAAAATTGGGAAAGGAAAAAGCCAGAGAAAGCACCTTACAATCCCTAAAATTAAAACAACCACCTACTGCTTTTCCCAGGCTCCCATCTTATCACTCACCCAGAACCATTAATCCCCTGGAGAGCCACTGCTGCTCTCTCAAGATTGTCTTTCGACTAGATGTTCAGCTTTGTCAACAAAGAATAGACATGAGAGTAGGCCAATCATGATACAAATAACAGCTAGAAAGCCCTAAAAATCATAGAGGGCAAGGAGGTATGTGTGTTTATCATAACTAGGGGTTATCTTCAGTTGTTAAGGCTACAGGGAGGAATGAGCAAGCCCAAGCACTTGTGCTATGGCAAAGGAGACTGAACATACTAACCCACTACACATTGATGTCAACGATAACCTACAGACTCTGTAACAATGACTTAGAAACCCTATCACATGCAGGCCTCTGCAAGTATGTAATTAATCTTTGATGTCTCTGAATGAGAGGCAAACCATGGGTTTCTATAAAATATTTACTGGAAGAAACCCATCAAGTCACCAGCAATTTCTACTCTGTCATTAAAATAAACCACTCTGTACAGGAAAACTCATTTTATGTTCAACATCAACAAATAGAGATTTCTTTCTCAAATTTCTTTCTTTTTTCATATACGTAAGCCCCTCTAAACATATCGGAAATGTCTTTCCTGTTTAATTTAAATTAAAATGTTCTAATCCTTGGAGAAGAGTTGAATTGGTCCACAGCTTAGATTTGCTTAAAAATGATAAGGGTCTCATCCCACCTCTATTTCCTTCCTGGCTTACTCATTTTTGTGTTCCAGGCAGGCCTTTTCTGTATCTAGAACACTTCCTGCATTTAGAACAATTTTATTCCCCACGGCCTCTTTGCACATATTATGTTCTTTGTTCAATATGTGCTTTTCCCCTCCTCTCCATAGAAGGTTCCCTCCACTCAGTTACTTGATAATACAGCTAGCATTCTCTACCTGTCTGTGGGGATCCAAGACACCCTGGTAACCCAAGCAAAATGCGACGTGCCCAGACACAGGGTTATTTCACTAGGGATAGTCCACCGGGTTCTCAAAGGGTCCACGATTCCCAAAATGTTAAGATATTATAAACGAAGATGTTACTTTTCTATCAGTACAGCACATACATACAGGTGTTGTTTTCTAATCATAGTCCTAGTTCAAATATAGTATATGTATCTCTACTCCCCCAAAACCAGCTACCTAATTTATTTATTTATTTAAGGTAAATAAGGGGGGCCGGCCTGCTTGCCTACTGGTTAAGTTCAGTGTGCTCCAATTCAGCGGCCCAGGTTTGGTTCCCAGGCACAGACCTACACCTCTCACTAGCTATGACATACAAAATAGAAGAAGATTGGCCACAGATGTTAGCTCAGGGCCAATCTTCCTCAGCAAAAAATAATGAAATGATGATGGAACACTCCCATTTCCTTAAACACAGTAACTTCCAGGAAATTTGCTACGTAATCTTCACAACAAACTTATGAGAGAGATCTGTTTTAAACTTACTCTGTCGCAGGTACTATTCTAATAACTTTCTAACTAAGTATAAGCTAATTCGATCCTCAGGCCGGCCCCATGGCCGAGTGGTTGGGTTGGTGCACTCCGCTTTGGCGGCCCAGGATTTCGCCGGTTCAGATCCTGGGTGCAGACATGGCACTACTGATCAGGCCATGCTGGGGCAGCGTCCCATGTGCCACAAATAGAAGGACCCACAACTAAAAATATGCAACTATGTACCAGGGGGGCTTTGGAGGAAAAAAGGAAAAATAAAATCTTTTTTTTTTTAAAAAAAAAAAGCTAATTCAATCCTCATAAGAACTCTGAGATAGGTGCTATTTATCATCCTCACTTTACAGAAGAAACTGAGGCTCAGAGAAGTCCAGTCATTCTCCCAAAGTCATATAGCAAGAAATTGGCAGAACAGTATCTGAATTCAGGTCATTCTGATCCCAATAGTCATAACTCAAACCCATCAGCATTAAGAGATTCCTGATCCCACAATAACCCACTGAGCAATCAGAAAACATGATGGCTAAAATTCCTTCACTTTAGCAAAATAGTCCCCATCCTGATCTGCACTAAAGCCAACTATCAGTTTGAGATATGCAAAGTGATCAATCTTGTCACTCTTACGTTTCAAAACATTCATGACAGTGTTAACAAGTTCCAAATATGACGTGGCATATTATTCAGCCTTTTTTTCAAAAGAAGATTAAATGAAAAAAAAAAAAGGTCAGCCTACATAACAAAATTAGATAATCATTTCTAGGGAAGCCAGAATAATACAGTACATCTGTGACTCTGCTGTATACCAAAGAGACAGGTCTTATGCAGGGGGGAAAAAAAAATCAGCCCAGTCTTGAACTCTCATTTAAATCACTGATACGTATGAAGAAACAAAGTATAACAGACCAAAGAAAAGAAAATAAAGAAATGCATAACAGGAAACATTAAACAGAAGAGAATCAAAGGTAAGAAAGCTGAGAAGGGAAGGAAGAAATTATTAATCTACAAACAAGAACAAAGCTATTTAGGCGGCAGGCAGGGAGAGGTTTGTGTATCACAGTTGAGGAATCCCAGCAGTCCTGACGGTTTACAATGCTGAAAGGATGCTTCCATCACCCACCCCAACTCTTCTCTTGCCTTTTAACTTGAGTATAAGATCAACAAACCTACAGGCAACCCCACTTACTTTTATTGGTACAAACTGTTTTATAAACTTGACACCGTGTTCTTCCATATGTTCACCAATTTTGTTGGCCATGTCCTGGTCAAATCCTCTAAGGAGAATGGACCGTACCATAACAGTGACATCTAAACCAATGCCAGCAAGAAATCCAGCACATTCCAAAGCTACATAGGAGGCTCCAACCACCAGGGTCTTACCCGGGCAATAAGGTAAGGAGAAAAGATCATCACTGAAAAGAAATGTAAACAATAAATAAATAAATAAGAAGAAATGAAAGAGAAAAATGTTCATATGTGAATAATGACCAAATCAAAGTAAATACTTTTACTTTGTTAAGAACAAGACACTTTTAAGATTAAAAACATTCAATTAGCTACATACATAATATCTGAGAAGTTTTTATAAGGTCTTAGACATTCTCCCATTCTTGCTACTCAGTTGCTTTGGGAGTAGCTCAAGCTACCGTGGCTGAACACAGCAAACCATCTAACTTCTGACATCAGTCCAACTCATGGTCAAACAACGATTTTGTACTGTTCAGAGTAATTCTCCATGTATGTGTTTAAAATCACAGCTTTGCAAACCGAAACCCCTACCCTCATCCCACCACTCAGCTCTCCCCAAGGTGGAAAACCTGTGTTATTAATCCTCATCTGCAAAATCAACTATCAAGAGAGGAGAGAAGAGTGGGGAAAACACTTTCAACATACTGTTTGTGTAATATAAAAGCCAACCATAAAGAATAAAACCTGACAAAATCTTCTAGTCAAGTGAGGAGTAGACAAGACATAAGAGAGATCATAAAAGCATTGTTGGGGAACGAATTTTTTTTAAATATGAGAAGGGAGCCTCATCAAGATAACAATGATGACAGTTGCCTTCTGAGCTGCCCCAGATGAGGCACAAAGGATAAAATCATATTATTAAAAAAAGAGCCTAAAAATGAGTCATTTATAACACAATTAGAAAATCCTGGGCCAAAAGCATCCAAGGGGACCAACAATCTGCCTTAATGATTTCATAATTTAAAACTCAACGTCACCAGTATTATCACTTTATGGGCAAAAATAAATCACATAGCAAAACCCTGACTGACTCACTTATTTCAGAAGGTCCCTCTGCACTGACACTATGATCATTTGAACAGCAACAAGTAGGGACTAGGGTCTGATAAACTCAGACGGCCTGCCATCGTCTAATTCTTTTAGCATTCACATTGCAAGTGTTAAAGGGTAATAGATGACCCTAGTTTTGCAAAAAAAAAAAGTACATATGTATAAATCATTTATTTTACAAAATTGTTTGTGAATATCCATCTGGTTTTATACAGTATATATTTGTAATATATACTCACGTATATAAACTTCTAATATAAATATAAATATTATAAGCATATACATTAGCAGTGATATTAACTCTGGGTGATAAGATAACTAATGTTTATAGTTTTGACTTTTTTAAATGTTCTCTGGGGTAAACTAAATTTTTCCTTTCTCTTTTTCCCAATCCTCGATCCCTTTGGGCAAAAATCTCTAAACTCCAGGAAACTGATTAAATGGTTTTGAAGAAAAAAGCAAACGCATAAATCCACAACGGGTTTTTCTTTCCTCCCTGCTACTTTTTCCTTACCTGCTGATGCAGTATTCTTTGTCACCAGGGATATCTAAATAACGTGGCCTTTCACCAGTGGCAATGAGAAATTTCTCTGCTGAATATATTTTTTCTTTGCCTTTGTTATTTGTTGTCTACAAAGGAACCAATATTATCAATTTTTAATAAGTTATTATCCTTTAGAACCATAAATTTTGTAATTAAAAAGGCCAGTCACCACACTGTCCAATTTGATCCTCGTGAAATTTGGTAATGCAGTAAGAGCGAGCTATTAAAGCTCTGCATAGCAAAGGGGCTTGCTGAAGGTCATAATGCTAGGAAGTGGCAGAGCCAAGACTCAAACTCGGGTCATCTGGCCCCAGATCCAGTACTCTTACCCTTTACCATACACACTGCAAGAGAAAGCCCCATAAGATGTGACTGCAAAGTCACCAAACTGGACAGCCTGCGCTATTACTTTTATTAGGACAATCACTTTCTCTTTTCTTCCCCCTCCCTCATGCAAAGCTTAAGAAAACAAAAAAACAAAGAAAAAAGGCCACTCAAGCTGTCACACAATTACCTTAATCCTATGGGGACCAATAAACTGCCCGTATGCGTTCTCATAGGTGACTTTCTTCTCCCGCAGAGCTACCCGGTAGCCCCAGTTCAGAGAGCCAATGTGATTCTGTACAGCTTCTGTCATTTTTTCCCAGTCATGTTTAACTGCACAAGAAAAGATGAAAAAATGTGTAGCTTTCCAACAGCCTGGCAAAGATCATTTCTCAGAAACCATTCACATAAAATACAAAGAGCAGAGCTTTTAGTCTAAAAGGGCAAGTCCTCCATTTCAAGCATATAATCAACCTTTTGATCTTCAAACATTCTTTCTCTTTTAGAAAACTATGATACAATTAAATAATGCAAGGCTTCCTGGCAATTCTTAAGACTAAAACAACTGCACACAAACTTTTTTCTTCTTTATCAAAAACAAATGGGAATTTTACTTTGCGTTGTACACACTGATTGCTGCGGTAATGGGGTGTAGTAAGGTCTAGGATTCTGTACTTGTAAGAGTCTCCAAGGGATTCTGATGCAGCCAGGCTTGGAGTTATTAAACTGGTAAACTAAGGCCCCACGAGCCAAATCCAGCCCATCATCTTTTTTTTTTTAAATAAAGTTTTATTGAAATATAGCTACTATCATTTATTTATATATTGTCTAGGGCCATTTTCAATGGCAGAGTTGGGTAGCTGTGACAGAGACCCCATGGCCTGAAAAGCCTAAAATATTATCTGGCCCTTTACAGAAAAAGTTTGCCAACTCCCCTAGTCTAGTCAAAGAATATTAAGAGTCTGTCTCTTGGCTCCCCAAACCCTCATCTCTCCAAAGAGAGTAGGATTTTTAAATTCTATCATAAAATTAATCCATTGAGTCAAGGCATAATATAATATCAAATTTCAATGGATAAAAACCAATCCTTTGTCATTCATTAATTACTACCTTACCAATGACTGGGAAAAAAAACAGGATATAGGTAAAATATACTCTGGTGGCAGGAAGAAGGTAGGTTCTGAGGAAGCTGTGGTTATAAGGGAAGAAGAGAATAGAATCAATATATACTGAAAGCCTCTATTGCAGAAATGAGCAGTCTGAGTCTTAGGTTCTGGGCTAAGTAGCTTGGCCACACAGGAAGTGGTGAAATTGAGTCTCTAAGAACCAATGGTCAGCCTCTGGAAGTAGGAATGACAGCATAAAAATTGGTTGCGGCCTCCTAGAGAACAGATTATAGATATTCGATTCAGAGAATCATAAAATGTTAAACTGGAGCAAATCTTGAGAGATCAGTTCAATTAGAAAACAAGTGACTGTGGAGGCCAAGTGGTTGTGGTACCAAGAGGACTAGGGGCTGGGGCGTGGTGGATGCTGCAGGGAGCCTGGCAGCCTGTCTGTCTGGCCTCCATAACCACCACTATAAAAAGAAGAGGCAGGACTCACTGTTTCTCCACCAGGAATGGAATAGAATAGCAGAACTCACCCCCCATGTGCCAACCATCTAGTTGCAACAACTACCAACAGTTTATCAGTCTCATTTCACATACCTCTCTTTTTTTTACTATTTACTATTTTAAGCAAATTCTAGACATTTTATTGCCGGTGGTTGTGGTTGTCAAGTGACTCAGGGATGCCCAAGGGCCAGTGATGCTAAGTATCCCCCACCACAGTTCCTTTCAACTAGGAGCTGCCCAGCCCAATGTGCCAATAATGCCCCCACGGAGAAACAATGAACTGGATCAAAGAGAGGATTCAGTTCTGAAATTCTACAGTTGTAGAACTACTAAATGGATTATACTCTGCTAATCCTACAGGAGATACCATATTCTAAAAGACACAGTTGGGATTAAATAACAGCATCAACAACTTCAATTATTTCCATGATGGAAATTCAAATTCGATGAGTAGATCTAATCCAACTTAATTCCGTTAAAGCCTCCCTTTGTGGCTGTCAGATTTCCAAACTCGTCAACCCCGCTTTCCCTACCAAAGTCCCTTCGTCCTCTGGTAGAGCAGACAGCCACCTCCACTCCCAGTCTCTATTGTGATTACACTCGCTCAGGCAGGCGGAATTTAAAAGTTCCAGCCCACCAGTTTGGGATTCAGCATTCAAGGCACTCTAGCTGCTCCTAAGGTCCTGATCGTGCATTCCATTCTGAGAACTAAGTTTCTGTCTCATAAAATCCAAATTCCTATTTTATATGCTACTGGTGGGAACTGGATCCTTGTTGGACTGAGTGTGGTACCATGCCTGGAACCCCAGATCTCTAGGGCAGCCCTGCCTTCTGATAATGCCCCAAATCCACCAGCTCCCTGTAACCCCCAACCCCACCTGGACACTACATCCTCCTCAGTCCACCTGACAGCATAGCCCCAGCATTTCTCCTAGGCCTCCTGACCCTGCTGGCTTGGTCAACCAGCTGTAATCCAATGCTAAGCCTCTGGAACGTGGATTCTAGTTGGCCAGGCAGATCTTGTATTTCACCTGGATGTACCCTCATGCCTACTACAGCAGCGGGATCTTCAGTCAACTCTCTGTTGCTCTTGTTCTGCCCCATCCCACCAGAGAAAGCCAGGCTACACCTTTAAATTCAAAAATAGTAACCAGACTAACAGAACTACCTTTAACAAGTTCAGCACAACTTCTCATTTGAAACTCAAAGCACCAGAAGGGGCTGGAATTAGTCCCATTATACACACAGGAAAATTAATGATGGACTGACCTGCCCAAGGTCACAGACTAACTCAGTGGCAGTCACAGACACACTGTACGTGAAACGTCAGGTGTGTGGTGGGAGAATACAACCAGAAACTCTGCAAGACTCCAGTGGGGAACCAATGATGTTGCTTTCTTTGTAATGACAATGGAATCCTAAAACTTCTCAAATACTTAGTTTTTTTAAAGGCAGACTAAATTCTTGAGACAAATTTGAAAAATATAAAGCTAATAAACCTTCCAGAAAGGACCAATTCATCTAGTTTAAATGACCGAGCTCAAGTAATTTTTTTTTCAAGGCTGAGACTCTTTGTATATTCTCAGCCTGGAGCTTTCAGAAAAAGGCAGAGCACAGGCTGAGTCCCGGACGTGTCATTCCCCTGGTCACCACGCAGATTCAGCTGTTCTGCAGGGTCCAGAGTCCCTTCCTCCTCTACTGCACTCAGAACTATTTGCAGTGTCAGAGAAGACAGTCTTCCCAGAAAACTGGAGCACTGTTCTTTGGTCAAGGACACGAGACTAGATGTGTTTCTATACGAAAAATGCAAAATAAGCCTTCTGCTGGGAACACGGATCAGCAGCCTCTAGGGGTCTCTCATTTGAAAAATACACCTCCAAGCTTCTTTCTTCCTCTAAGAGCTAATGACATAAAGTAAGGTTTGCCTAAATCCACTGTATTCTTCACCACAATCATTTTAGCACAAAAAGGAGGCAGGGAATTACTGCTCCCTGAGTGGTGGATCCTGAGGCACAGCAGGCCACGCCCACAAAGCCCAGCTCTGGTTCTCACAGTCAGGCCAGCTGGCTCCGGGAGGCCCAAGGCTTGATGAGAGAGCTGAAGACAACAATAAACAAACCACCAGGCTTCCACTCAGGAAGAGTGAAGGGATCTAAACAGAGGGCACAGCTCTTCAACAGCTCTCATCAAAGACCTTGGGATTGCTGCTGCTGACCAACACAGGAGGTGGGAGGTATAAAACAATCACATATTTTTACCTTGAAATCTGGAAAGAGGGAAGAAACACAAAAGAGGTAAAACTATTAAATTAGTTGGGTAAGTAATTTCTGTAAGGTTAGACACAGATAACTTTGACTTGGTTCAAGTTTTAAAACTCCATGGAATTCAGAGTATTTGCTGATTTTAATGTATAGATCTGGACTATGCCAGTAGTGGCTCTTTACCACCTCAAACGTTGTACTTTAATAGATTTTTTTATATAATTTAGACATAAATTCAACATAAATAAGAACAGCCAGTGCTTATTATTGTTACATGACAGCTACAGAAATAGCTTTTGCTGGAAAGATTTGTCAATTCACCAATTATATTTAATCACCTACCTGGTGACTGAATTTATTAGAGTTATACTTAGTTGACCCTGTTAATAAAATTCACGTTTGGCAGAGACGTGCACTTATCCCTTATCTTTTTAAGGTTCTAAAGACCCACTATATATATTTTC
The DNA here is from genome assembly GCF_021613505.1 of Equus quagga. NCBI lineage: Eukaryota > Metazoa > Chordata > Mammalia > Perissodactyla > Equidae > Equus > Equus quagga. The sequence continues at coordinate 18,426,352 of NC_060285.1, forward strand.
CTACATTTCTAACAAATTAAGCAATTCTGTTCCACTGACTTTACTTTTATAAGAGTTGATAGATTAAAGCTAACATTAACTAGTACAACATACCAATTCAAGTACTAGACCCTATATGAATGAATAAAAATTTTATGACTCTAGGTTGTAGCTCCCCACCACCATTATTTACCTAGACGTAAGGGACAGTGGCCCTCACTATGAAAACATATGGAAGTTACAAAGCCTCATATATCAAAATTTGCTTGGAACAACTCTACGCTTTCCAACAAATTCTAGACTTTTTTAGATTAATATTCTTGTTACATGTCTTCTCTTTAAAAGGGAACTAACCTGGCTCAAATATACAACTTTCTATAACATCTGTAAATCTATTTCTACAACCCATTAAACAAAGAACCAAGAAAAGTGAGCAGCGGCTACTCCAAATTTATTGAAACTCTGAATGGAAGAATTAAAAGAAGTGATCCAGGAGGGACAGAAATAAACATTTGTTGAGTGGCAGGTATTTTAATCACTCTATTGTACTTAATCCTCATCACACAGGCAGTAAAAGGCAAAATCAGAATTTGTGCCCAAGTCTATCTACTATAATAACCAACAATTTAATGGGTCGTGAAGGCTGGGGTGAAGGAAGGATCTTAACTCTAGATATCCTAGGGAAAGAAGTCCCGCTGAGAATACCAGTAAAAAATAAACATGGAATGATTGGGGGAGAGGGGATCACAGATCTTCCAGGAGTGACTGGAAAATAAAATGGGTGGTTCTTAGGTTTTCCTCCCAAGGGCACAGAAGGAAAACTGGAGTGTGGCCTAAAGACTACATATCTAACTTGCCCTTTTTGGGAAGAGTGTGGTAAGGAGAGACACACACATAGCCATGTCGAAAGCTCTCAATGTGTCTGCCCTTGTAACACTCCTGAAGCTCTGATCCTACAAAGGGGTTGCCACCGAAGCCCTGAGGGCTTAAAGAAGACCATTTGTGGTGTGAACCCCAAACGGTTTGAAGTCAGAAAGACCTCAGTCCTAGTGCCACCAATTTCTTAGCTATGACAGGAGCAAACTACTTCCCCTCCTAGAGCTTGTTTCCTTGCTGCCAAATGGGAACAAAAGGATCTCTATCAAGGGATAGAAGGGTTAAATATGTACTGGACTAGAGATGGAATAGAGGGTAGTATGAGATGATCTGACTTTAACCACCAATCCTGACCAGTGAATCCACAGAAGGCTGGTGGGAGGTTGAGAGGGTAACAGGGAAAGATGGTAGCTTCCTTTCTGCTTCAGCTTTGGTCTCTACCTTCTCTCCCCACTTTCTTCCTACTTCTATCTCAAAAACCAGGACAGGAAGTATCTACAAGCATCTGTTCCAACCTGCCCTTAGCAAAATGGTGCAGCTTGCTGAGCTGATCTGCATTCCTCCTGCTACCCCTCTCCCAAACCACCCTGGGCGTTCAACCCACAGCAACAGTCCTTTCCCACTCCTCATATACGTTCCCCACACAGCCCAGACTCTAGCGACGCCAGGGTATTTGCTATTCTTCAAATATGTACCTTGTTCATTCTCTTCTCACTGCCTAAATGAAGTGACCGCCCCGGGCCTCCTCTGCTGATTGTCAAGGACACAACATCTGAGAGACCATCTCCACTCACCTCTTAAATCACATTTTCCAATTCCAACTCTGGGCTCCCAGGGTTCTTGGTCTGTACATCAATAATATTAATGATAACAGAATCTGTGTACCTATAGGATTTGTGCTATTTATCTCTATTTCCCCAGCACAGACTGAAGTGCAAATAGTAGGTACTCAATAGTAATGTCATATAACTTCATCAGTAGGATTTCTAAAATGTCTACAAAGAAGTCTAAAATTAGCTGAAGGGAGACCCTGCTGTTAACTAGGTGCATTATCAGTAGGCTTCCAGGAAGGGAAAGAGTGCATTAATGGCAGACTTAGTTGGCAGGCATTCGGACACAGGAGTAAATAACAACTTGGAGCAGGGTAGAGGTGGGAATAGAAGTGGACTGTTTGTAGATTATGTGTTAAATTCATGCTCAACAGGTCAATGAGTCTGCTCAACTGCCATTTTTGTTGGGCAAGAGAAAAGGACATGGGGCATGGCATGCCAGAACCAAACACTGAAACTCTCAGTGCCGGCCTCAGGCCTCCAAAGGTCATCGACAGAAAGCAGCCTGTAACAGTTTGAGCAGAGATAAGACCCCAGCTTAAGAAAACTTTTAAAGTGACTGATTTTCTAAGATTCCAGACTTGGAAAAAAGTACTGTTGATTTTAAATGGGAAATAAAAGCATCAATGAAGGAAGCATGACTAGTTTGAGCGGGAGCAAAGTGTTTCAAAGTAAGTATTTATGCCTTGTGGGTTTTTTTTAAATATTTAATAAACTATTAATTAAAACTTAGGGGGCTGGCCCCGTGGCCGAGTGGTTAAGTTCACGTGCTCAGCTGCAGGTGGCCCAGTGTTTCGTCAGTTCGTATCCTGGGCGCGGACATGGCCCTGCTCATCAGGCCACGCTGAGGTGGTGTCCCACATGCCACAACTAGAAGGACCCACAACAAAAAATATACAACTACGTACCGAGGGGCTTTGGGGAGAAAAAGGAAAAAGGTAGAATCTTAAAAAAAAAAAAAACAAACTTAGAAAAGGCCACAAAATAATTTGCCCTAGCTATGGCTGGAAGATTCCCCTCATACGTCCCATAGCCCATACATCTCAAACTAACATCAGATAGGGGTTGGAGTTTCACTCTTCAAGGACATGACCTACGTCATTAATTAGCCACAAAGCTGTGCCAGGCCTCATTCTCTTTTTCTGCCAGATAACGCAATCAACTTTCTAAAGTCAACAAGTTCCTTTTCAACTTGTCTAGGGCTTCTAGGGTACTCTAAATATTTTTAATCCAACAAAGACTAACTATCCTCTTCTCAACAAACAATTCCCCCACCTTCAAAATATCAGCTCATGAAACAGACTTCATTAGAGAGAGAAAAATGTGACAGCTTCAAAGGAGAGCAAATGTAATTTGTACTTCCTTATGGAACTCTATATAATTATGAGAACTTATTTGACAGAATTCTGGTTTTCTATTATAGAAAGATATTCCAAGTGCCATATCAGTTCCTACCATAATAGCTATGTAGCTACCCGGCGCAGGATAACTGCAGTGATTTTATCCACAAAAAAACATAAACAATAGCAACAACTTCCAGGTTATTTGTTAGTCTTGTAAAAATGGATGGTGCATTTCAAGATCATAGCTCAAACCCTGCAAAAGCACAAAGGGAAGAGTGGCTTCTCCCCCTTACCCATCTCCTCGACATTCCATCCGTAGTTTCGAGAGTCTCGTAGGGCTTGTCCTAACAAAGCTGCTTGGTGCATCAGTTTTTTAGGTATGCAACCCACATTCACACACGTGCCGCCAAGACCTGCAACAACATTGAGACATCAATCTATAGCTGCTTCACAACCCACAGAGAAAAAGGTCAACGATCATTACTATTCTATGACATCATAATTTGCTTAATGTAGCAATATTGTTTATACAAGTTTATTCCTAAGTCTCATGACATTTCTATGTAATGAGAGCCTTATATACCAAACACAGTGACATCACTCTAAAACAAAAATGAACAGATTTCCACATACTTCAAAGATTCAAAACTGACTGCTGATAAAGAAGCCAGAAATTGAAATTTTACTTTGTGCACAAAGACTTGCCACCCAATCTGTGAATAAACTAACCGATAAGGAGTTGTGACGCTGGGCATGACTGGACTGTAGCTGTAGTGGGTCTGTGACTACCTATAAGATTTGTGATATATGAGCATTTTTTTAAGGAGGTGGTCTACAGCTTTCATTGCTTCTCACAAAAGAATTCATGACCACCCACCTGGCCCAAAAATGTTTAGCATCACTAACCTTAAGGAACATGGTGATAACTTGTCTCCATAAGAACAAAATGTGGGCAGGTGGGGAGGTGGCCAAAATGACATGAGTAAGAGGACAAGATGGCAGTGGACTCCATAGCTCAGGAAAACTAAGCCCTCTGAAGAGAACATTACCAGAGTGTCACTAGGGGTGTAAGCTCCACAGGCCAGAGGGGCTACGCCCAGCACAAGGCCAGTGCTTTACACAAGTGACACCTAATAAATATGTGCTGAATGTTTGCATTAGAAATTGTGACACTGTATTATCCAGACTTCCTGCTTCTGGCGTCCTTCTAGTTTGAGCAGCTGAGTCACCTGCCTTCCTCTGCAATCTTACCTCCGGCTCCCATCACCAATGGCACAACCATGCAGGACTCTTAACCTACTTCAGGGCCTTTGTATGTGCTATTGTGTGAGAAAGACAGAGAAGAGTTGCCTACAAGATTCTTCCTCAGCTTTTGGCACGGTTGGCTCATTCTTAGCTTTTGGTCTTATCCAAATGCCGCCTTTTCAGAGGCCTTCCTTGAGAATCTCAGAGCTTAAGTCCTTCCTTGACCCAGTTCCTCTCTATTCCACTACACAATTATTTCAGTACACTCACCACAATTTGTAAAGATCTTGCTTATCTTTGCCTCCCCACTAGCATGTAAACTGCACAAAGGCGAGAAGTTCCTGTCTACCATGGTCACTGCTATAGCCTCATCACCCTGGAGCACAGTAAGTGCTCAATAAACACTGTTGAATAAATGAATAATGAACACATAATTCACTAAGACTGAGAAGGGCTATCCATTAAGGTATCTGATTCTAGTTCTTGCTGGCTGTAGGAGGCAGATTTAAAACAGAAATCCACAGATCAAGAGTTTAAACTTTCAGTTATTAAGCCCCTAAGTATATTAGGTTACTCAAATAGTTAGCTTTAAACCATAGCAGCTGTGGATAAGGTTTTGCATTATCTTAACTCTACGCCAAAGAACCTAAATTTTCAACATTTAACTGGAGTCCATTTTAACTTAGCACAAGTGAAAGAAGTACATGTTTTTGTTTTGTTTTGCTTTTAATTTTTAAATTAGGTTTTAGGAGTCATTTAAACTAATGCCAGGTGAAAACTTGCTCCTACAAATTCATTTCTAAAGTATTTTAAAAGCTTACCCCATCTAGTTCCAAGAGGGGTTGGAGTGACAAAATCCAGGACCATCACCTTCTTATTATATTTGGCTGCCTCCTGGAAAGTAAAATTATTAAAATGAGTTGGAAAGGTTAACATGATAGACCAGAAATGGATTGTTAAAAATCCATACTATTTTTATTAAGCTATAATGCTTAAAGCATAATCAGTCATTAATACCTGGGAATTTCATATACCAAGATGAAACTGTAAATCCAAGACAAAAATTAAGCAATATTTAGATAGTCATAGGGTAGCTTTAAAGAATATGCAGATACAGTTGTAAAATTGTCAAGAGTCAGCTGGAAACCCTAGAATCCTGTTACACAATTCCACTCAGACAGTGACAAATTAAGCACCAACCTGAAAAACGCGGCCACTTCTGAGCAAGGGGCAAGTAGCCAGTAAAACAGACTTGCTGACAGTCTACAAGCCTTCATTCACCCTGTATCCTCTAACAAAATATCATCTAACTCAGTTTCTAGGCAGAATATTGGACATGTTTTTCTTAAGAAATTGTCAGATTTCCTAAAATTTTCCTGTGAGGAGCCCATGAAAAAGTTGGTGGTAGCTATAAGGTTTTCTAATCTATTTTAGGGGAGTGATGACAACACTCAGAAGTTCATTTTGCAGAGTATCCTTTATCTTTCTGAGAAAATAAACTTTGTGTATTGGCCACTAGACCTCCAAAGGTTATTTGAAAGGACTGAGTCTGTGCATCCCTTCAAAACAACCACCGCTAGAGCAAAACACATCTGGTATTACTCCTGAATCATTTACAGCAAAGCACTGCTTGATGCCAGACATCGGCCTGCTCCTAACTTGGGCAGCTTCACTTGAATCTACCTTTACTGATTCACCACAAGCTACCTGAGGGGATTACCGCCTCATCTTTTAAAAGAACCTGTCGGGGAAGGATGACAGGCCCAAGGGTCCCAGGCCCCTCATACATGAAAAATGTGTCTCAATTCCGGGCCAGGAGCCTCACTCCTAACCTCCCTCATTACACATCCTCTACCCCATCACCCTGGGCCACAGTGTCAGTGGTTATCCTCTTAGCTCACTTCATATACACAGGAAGCAAAAATTTTAATAAGCACGAAATCCAATTGCTGCCCTCCATCTTTCTATTGGGGAGGAGTGGTTGTGAACAGAGAAATCATTAAAGTGAAAAGCCTAGTATTAATATTTATAAAGAAAATTAAATATACTTAATTTCAAAGCATTTCCATACAATTTCCATTTCCAAACTATTTCCTTATGCACTGTGAAAAATCAACCGAACTTAAAATGAATGAAAATGAGTCCCAAAATACTGGGCTCACTACTTTTATATAAAGAACAAATAGTGCAACCTAGAAAAATGATTTATAAAGTGGTCCCTTAACATGTCCTGCCCAGATTAATGTGCAAAATGCCACAAGAGTGACTCAAACAGATCCCACAGCACACCTGGAGAACTGTGTCAGGGATGTAGCTACTCTACCCACAACCCAGACAACACACAAGGGGCCTTGCCTTAGCAGCCGCCAGGCCTCCTGAGCCCCCTCCAATGATGATGAGGTCATAGTCATAGGACTCGGGAAGATCCTCAGAGCCATTCATTTTCAGTAGCTTTTGAAGTCTGCCCTCCTCAGAAGCCTAAAGAAGAAAAACAATGGAAGGGAAAATAATTTAACTTAAAAGCAGCAATGTCTAACAAGTTTTGCGAGAAAACCTTCCTTTAAAGAAAAGCAAAAGGAACTTTCAAAGGAAAAACAGTGTTTGGTTCATGTTATGGCATGCAGATGGAAATGTTCAACCTTCCTTCAAGTGGTGATCGCTACCCTGCTTCCTGTGAGGACTGTCCTATGCCTTTTCACATCCCAGACAGCTACTCCGAAGTGTTCCTATAGTGATTCTACAGAAGCAAGGTCCTGACGGCCAACAAAGTCAACTGAGGCCTAAATTAAGTTTAACCATCCGTCCTTTTCTCCAGGAATTATTAAACTGGGTTTTTAATTAGGTTTTAAAGCATTTGTATTGTATGCTTCTAATAGAACCATCCATATAACTTGGCAATCATCTTTACTTTCTAGTGAAAGATAGAATAATGAGGGGGCTAAGGTCTCAGATTAAGATAGGGGCCTGGTAAACAGCAGTTGAAACAGATTAGCTAAATAAAGACTTTTCTACATTATTCAGGTAAGGCATAAAATCTAGAAATTCAGAACAAAATCCTTAATTGACATTTACCTGCATGAAAAGTTAAACACAAAGCTCTCTGCTTTTGTAAGGCATTGTAAATAAGCAAAAAAAAAAAAAAGGGAGAGGGGGCTAACTAAGCACAACTCTGTAAAGCTCATTTATTTAACCTACCTATGTGAGAAACGTCCTATGTTTAGTAATTAGCTTCCATGGACTTGGCATGTAACAGGCTATTAATAGAAATGTTAGCCTTCTAATTAAAAAAAAAAAATTTCATTCCACTAGTTTTTATACACATCAGTTACATTTCATATTAGCTTGGAACACTGTTTTGGTGATATATTTAATATTACCTTTTATTAAAACTCTGTGCTAACATGGGATAATGATTGGAAAAGTTAACAAGCACAAAAAAATGTTTTTTAAAAATCAAGTTTTAACCTTAACAATCAAAAAAGCCCCCAAACTTACCAGCCCAGACTGCCCATTTTTCTCCTGCCTACCATGAGATGTAGAGGGCAAAGGGCAGAGCTGAGGGTCAGTAGAATAGGACGCTTGGGATGTGGAAGGGAGTGCTGTGGAGGAAGGTGGACGAGGAGACTCGGCACTGTGGCCGCCCCTTGGCAGCATGGCAGGTACACACGATGGCTCAGGGACTACAGGGAGAACACCTCGAAACCAGCAACAATGGGGACGAGACTGCGTCACACTGACCGTCTGGACACAAGGTCTAACGTGAGAGGCTGGTAAACACAGCCAGTATTCAAAAACTGGCATTATGGCAGAGGCTCCTCCTTTAATACAGGGCTCTGTGGGGGAAAAGGAATTTGGTAATAGGCATTCGGAGCAAAGGATCAATATGAGCTTCAGATAACAAGCGTTACTCTAGTTGGTCTCCCAAGAGCATATGTGAGACTTGCTGGTTTCAAAGAATTAACTAACAGAGCAGCTAGATGTTCTTCTGGAAAAATAACCATTTTTAATCTCAGCCTCCTTTCATCTGCATGTACTTAACACAGGTGGAGGCAGAACACAATTGCTGGCTGTCTAAATAAAAACCACCCGTTCTTGTAACCACCTCCCCCAACATACCTACCAGAAGGAAAGAGAGAAAGTACACTGCCGTGCTGAAAGGCCACATTACACCCCCACCAAGGTTTATAACTGTTCTGTATCTGACCTGGGTTCTTATAGTTCAAGCTTCAAGTCAAATTATACCAACCAGCGCACAGATTTTACAAAAAAAGCTCTGAGTGAGCCTGAACATTTTTAACCCTGTAAAGTAAAATCAGTAAGACACACACAAAGCAGCATTCAGCAGACCCCAGAACTAAACACAATGTTTTTAAATTTTAATCCAACTTCAAACTGAAATTGCTGTCATTTAGCTCCAGGGAAGTGGTTTCCCACCTGGAATACAAATAAGATAGACAGTAGAACACAGCTCCCCCAGACAGCGTAGGGAAGGAGCACATGGATGGCATAAGGAGAGACGAGAAAAACGCCCCCATTCTCTTCCAGTCACGATTGCTAGAAATCCTGGCCACTGACCACAGCAGCTGATACAGGAGTTCTCAAACTTTTTAGTCTCAGGATCCCTTTACAACCTTAAATTACTTAAGACCCCAAAGAGCTTTGATTACTGTGGGATTTATTTATTAATATTTAGTATATTAAAATTAAAACTAAGAAAAAGTTTTAAATATTTTAAATTATTAAATATCACATATTATTAAACAGTTTATTAAAAATATTTTTTTAATTAGTGAGAAGAGTGGCCTTGTTTTATATCTTTGTAATTCTCTTTAATGTGTGTCTTAATAGAAACAGCTCATTATCTTCTCTATGTTCAGTCTGCTGCAACATTGCCTGTCACGGAGCCTCTGGAAAACTCCATGGTAGACTTGCAACAGAGTCAGAGTAAAAGAGGCAAACAGCATCTTAGCATTATAAAGATAATTTTGACCTCAAGGACTTCCTGAAGGGGCCTCAGGGGCCCCCAGAGGGATCCAGACCACACTTTGGGAACCACTGCTACAGGACAGTGTAAAGATACAACGCCTCACCGGCAGGTGTTTGCCAGGCTCACACACAGGATATTCTTCCATCTGCCTCTCACAGCAATACCCTTCCCCCAGCCCAGCCCTAGTAAAACACTGCTCCAGACTCCTCCAAAAAGGCACTACACTGAAAGCACTTCAAGTGTGCCAGATTTCTTTAAAATTAGAATAAGTAAGGAACCAGCACCGTGGCATAGTGGTTAAGTCCAGCACCCTCTGTTTCAGCAGCCCAGGTTCACAGGTTCAGATCCCAGGCACAGACCCACACCACTCATCAAGCCATGCTCTGGCAGCAACCCACTTATAAAATAGAGGAAGACTGGAACAGCTCAGAGAGAGTCTTCCTCAGCAAAGAAAAAAAAATTAGAGTAAGTAATTTTTATTTCCTCCCCAAACATGACTCATATCCTTTGGGCACAGATTTGTACTGGTTTGGTTTTTTGTTTTTTTTTTTTACCATTATACATGAGTTCTAGTGTTGAATTGACCTAGGTTAAAATACTCACTCTACCACTCTCAACGCTAGGTGACTTGGGCTAATCACCTAATCCTCAGGAGTCTCTGTTTTTTCATTTTGTAAAATGAAGTTACCATATACCCGTACCTCATCAAACTGCTGAGTTTAAGACAGATAATGCATATTAGCAGCAGCTGGTAGGAAAAACCCCTTTGAGTTACTAATTCTCCCCTTCCTAAAGAAGGGGATCTGCCTGGGGCTAAGTGAAACCTCTGGAGTGTTTTACAGATGTCCCCTGCACCGCCCCCACCTGCAATGCCCTCTTCCCATCAAACCCTGATCCAGTACACAGCAGACTGCACAACGTTCTATGATTTTTATTCAGTGTACTGTGGGGACCTGAAATTGGCCACCCCAAGATATGTCTCTTTGGCATCAGGATTATTTGAGGCTGATTGCTTTTGATAAACTGGGACAGGGAAGGAGGCTCTGAGGAGTGGAACTTGCCCTTTGTTAGGACACATTTACATTTGTAAGGTAAATCTCTATCTGTAAAAGGTGCCTCCCTCTCTGTACCAGGAAGAAGAAAGGAGATGACCTTCTCTCTAGAAACTCTTAATCAATGCCAAAGGCAAGGACTTAAATCTGCATTTTATTGTGCTTGTCTGGTAACCTCCTGTAACTGACTTCCCTCCCCCTCCCAACGTTGGCATTTCTTTAAGGATTAAGCATCTTTCCTTAGGCTAGGAACTGATTGCTGCGCTCACCTGTGGCCGCCCAGCTCAAGACAATAGACTTGCCTCCTGCTACACCCGCTGAGATAGCAGACCCACTATGTGCTGTGTCCATCAAGCGCTGTGCTGCAGGGCAATCTTGTGACTATTGTGGGAGGGACATTTCAATCATGTGAAATATCCTGTTTGGGGGTATATAACAACTCTGTGCACCCCACTTCTTCAGTGCCCTTTCTTCCTTCGAGAAGAAAAGCCCCGGGCCATGGTCCTCATAAAGCTTTGTTTAATTTTCTCTTGCTACTCTGTCTCAGGTGAATTTAATTCGTTCTCCGGCCAGACGAACCCACATTTGGGTGGAGGAAATATCTTCCTCCCCTACAGTACCCAAACACATTACCCTTTCTACAGCATTCCTTTAGGAGTTAGGGGGTTTCTTTCACTAACATCCTAAGACTCCAACACAATGCCCATTCCTTCCATGAAGTCTCCATAAAGTCCCCCAAAAACACTCTTCTTTGTTTTCTTGCAACTCCATTAACACATGCTGTCAGGGCACTTAGCACAGGTGGTTCCAGCCCAGTCCCTTTGAGTCCTTCAAGATTTAGCTGAAAGCATTTACTTGACAGCGCTCAAGTCGGGTCATCCTCTGAGATCCCACTGACATCACCACAGAATCTCATAAGCTCTGCAAGGACAGGCATCTAGTCTTTCATCTTTGCATCACAAGTGCCAACTGTGCATGTATGTGACATTTGAAAATATTTTTAGAATAAAAGACTTGGGTGTTAGTTCCTACTCTGCTATGTATACTGAGAAGCTGGGCTTCAGTTCGGTTTTCTCATCCATAAAAATAAAAGTGTGGAAAACACTGGAAAAGTACAAGGGCTATGGCACAGTGGGTTAGGAGCTTAGATATAGTCCAAATCTGAACCTGACTGTGACACTTACGTGTGATCTTGGGCAAGTTCCTTAAATTCTCCTGTCTGGCTTCCTTGTCTGCAGTGATTACACAGCCTACACCAGCAACTTATGTTGCCGACATGCTGCAGCATCCACTGGGGTTGTGCCTCAAGCTTCTTTGTGCTTTGCAAGAATATAGGTCAGGAAAGAAGTAACACTAAATGATGGTTTAAATGCTACAGACTTTCTAGAAGAGAATGGGCCCTGGGCCTAAGCCTATGACAGGAGTTGGCAAACTACAGCCTGCAGGGAAAATCCAGCAGGCCTGTTTTGTGTGTGTGCGTGTGTGTGTGTGTGTGTGTGTGTGTGTTTAACAGCCCCTAAGAATGGTTCTTAACATTTTTAAATGATAAGGGGGAAAAAAATCAAAAGTAATATTTCATGATACATGAAAATTACATGAAATTCCTATTTCACTATCCATAAATAAAGTTTTACTGGAAAAGAGCACACCCATTTGATTCCATATTGTCTATAAGCTGCTGTTTTTGTAACAACAGCACAGTTGATTCGTTTCAACAGAGACCGTATGCCCCACAAAGCTTAAAATATTTACTATCTGGCTTTGCACAGAAAAGAATTCGCCAATTCCTGACCCAGGGAAATTGTGTCACTGTTGATAGGTGGCGCTAGGCGGGAAGTACCAAACTATAGTACTGAGCAGACGGCAAATCAAAGGATCATCTTCCCGCTTGGGGAAGTAGAGATTCTCGCTACACGCTTTTCCTCCAACGAGAACCAAGCAAGTTGATTCTCCAGGACCAACTAATTATCTACATCTTCAGCCATCACACACCTTAAAATATCTAGAGCCAAGGTAGTATTTAACATTTACACTGTAGCAAGTTTTCTGATAAATTACTTAGGACAAACAGATTCCATTTCCAACGTCTCCTCTCGGGGCCTTCCCTTACCACTATTCAAGCAGTTTCTCTTTAGAGCAATCATCACTCACAGGAATACTGTTGTCTCCCCCAGTTACAGGCTGAACAATGGTCCCCCAGCATCGAAGTCCGAGTCCCTAGAACCTGTGAATCTATTACCTGTGGAAGGGGCTTCAGTGATGGGGAGATTTTCCAGGATTATCCCAGTGGGCCCAACTCAATCACAAGCATCCTTTTAAGAGAGAGGCTTCCTTACAGCAGTAAATGTGAAAACAGCAGAGGCTGCACTGTCAGCTTTGAAAACAGGAGAAGACTGTGAATCAAGGAATGCAGGCAGCCTCCAAAAACTGAAAAAGGTAAGAAAATAGATTCTCCCTCAGAGCCTCAACAGGATCCAGCCCTGGTGACACTCTGATTGTAGCCCAGAAAAACTGATTCTGGACTTCCAACCTCCAGAACTGTAAGATAATTTGTGTTGTTTTAGCCACTAAATGGTAGTTGGTAACAGCAGCAATAGGAAACTAATATACCCACTAAAATATGAATTCCCTGGGAGATGGGCCGTTTTCTGTCTGCCACTTTCCCCCAGTGCCTGGAGCAGCACCCGGCCCAGTGGGCACTCAAATAGTTATGGAGTATGTTAACAAAGTGCCAATTCCAATAAGTTGGTATTAGAGCCCCAGAACTAAGGCAAGAGTATGAGGAAGTCAGCCTAGATTTAAAGGAAATTAAATGAACCATGACAGAGATTGTCACCACGTCATGTCATGTCATATCACCATGGAAAGACATGGACTTTCTGACCCAGATCCAGACTGAGGCACTAACACAAGTGCTCAGAATAAGCCAGATGCTGCGCTAGATGTTTTATGTCTATCATCCCATTTCATCCTCACAATACTCTTCCAAGCATATGTCATTCCCATTTCAGAAATGACAACACAGAAGCCCTTAGAGATTAAGAAACTTCCCCGAGTCAAGAACTGAACCCACTGTGGGGCCTGCCCCGTGGACGAGTGGTTAAGTTCATGCGCTCCGCTTCAGCGGCCCAGGGTTTCACCAGTCCGGATCCTGGGCGTTGGACATGGCACTGCTCGTCAGGCCATGCTGAGGCGGCATCCCACATGCCACAGGTAGAAGGACCCACAACTAAAAAATACACAACTATGTACTGGGGAGCTTTGGGGAGAAAAAGGAAAAGTAAAATCTTAAGGAAAAAAAAAGAACTGAACCCAGTGAAACACAAATCTCTTGCTTGTCTCACTACACCATACCCAGTAATTCATATTTCAAAGTACCTGTCACATACACTTCCTAATTTTATCCTTACTGTAAACTTAAGGGAGAGGTACTATTCCCACTTAGCAAATCAAAAACCCAAGGTCTGCGGGTTCAATAATTTGCCCAAAGTCTCTAACTAGAATGTTAGAGTCAGGATCTGATCCCATGTCCTTTGATTAGAAAGTGGTTCCGGGGGCCAGCCCAGTGGTGCAGTGGTTAAGTGCGCATGTTCCACTTTGGCGGCCCGGGGTTTGCAGGTTTGGATCCCGGGTGTGGACATGGCACCGCTTGGCAAGCCATGCTGTGGCAGGCATCCCACATATAAAATAGAGGAAGATGGGCACGGACGTTAGCTCAGGGCCAGTCTTCCTCAGTAAAAAGAGAGCAGCAATGGTAGCTGATGTTACCTCAGGGCTGATCTTCCTCAAAAAAAAAAAAAAGTGGTTCTGTTATAAAATTCTAATTTAAAAAATTTTCCATAATACTCCCCTAAAACTCAGTTGATTTTATTGAACCTGTGAAATTTAAGCCACTCTATTAGGAGGAAACCAGCATATTTGCAGTTTGGTTCATCCTTAATCTCTATAATTGAATTATCTATTGGTCAATTCTTCTTTTTTCTTCAAGGTTAGCAGTCGCTTTAATTTCAAAGTGATGAGGCAACCTAGGTGTCAAGACAACCAGCAAAAACAGAAATATGAGGTAAACTTGATTTATATTTTAACAACTTTAACTTTAGAGAATACCCAAAAAATTACCTTCCCCACAAACCTCCACATTCTCTATTAATACTTTTAGTCATCACAAAGTTTCAAATACCCTAGTAAAGACACTAGGCATTTAACAGAACAATCCGCTGGTGAGCAAAGAACTGAGACAAGATCTTTTTGCTATCATTAAGAGCACCTTTTCCTCAAACAGCAAACCTCTGGAAAACCCAAGGAACTTGGTTGGCAGAGACATGCTAAGTGAGGATCAGAGAGACCAAACGATGCTTCCATGCCGCTAAATCAAAGGGTATAGACACCGCGAAGTTAGCATTCCCTCACATGAAAAATGGGTAGGAACGACTACTTTCGAAATTAACTGGCCAAGTTGCATGAGAAATTTCTCTCTCTGCTATAAACCTCCACTATCACTGGTGAAGAACCTTCTCACACACACATAAGATCTCTCTCCTCTCAATAGCAATGTCACTCATTCAAGCCTTTTGATTTCCGTTCCCTGTACACTACACCAGACTCAGTAGGAAAGTTTATCGTTACTGCTATGCAAAATAGACACTTATCCACTTGCCAAATAATGTTCCATGGTACAATTCTACTCCTATCAACGATTACGTTCCTACAGGGATCAAGAAAAGCTTATAGGCATCCTCACTGCACCTTTAGAAATCATTTTCTGAAAGACCCAAATTTTTGGCAGTAACCTCCAAATAAGATTGCAATTTCTATTCATAAAACAATTGAAAGCAACAAAAAGAAGAAAAAGCCTTAATGGCTTTATACAAAGTAAAAAACATTTGGACAAATTTCATATACTTCAGTTTAATCAGGGGCAGTTTCCAGGCATTTAAAAGGTCCAATTAAGAAATGCAAAATTGGAGGTCAGCCCGGTGGCGCAGCAGTTAAACTTGTGCACTCTGCTTTGGCAGTGAAGGGTTCGCCGGCCGGATGCCAGGCATGGACCTACGCACAGCTTATCAAGCCACGCTGTGGCAGGCGTCCCACACATAAAATGGAGGAAGATGGGCACAGATGTTACCTCAGGGCAAATCTTCCTCAGCAAAAACGGGGAGGATTGGCAACAGATGTTAGCTCAGGACTAATCTTCAAAAAAAAAAAGAGATGCAAAATTGAATAGCGAATTAATAGTCAAGGCTGTTACACAATGAAACATCACTGATTCCCAAGGATGCTGTGTACTAGCAGAAATTACAAAGCGAAACAAGGGGTCAGAGAAGAAATTGACCAAGTAGATAAAGACTATAACTGGATGTTAAAAGGTTTTGTTTGAAATACTCTGACAAAAATATTTTCTACCTCTGAGGATACTAAAAGATGAAGTAATTCAACTTTTGCTCAGTTTAACATTCAAATAGTTTTCTTAAAAATCTTAAGGTTCTCTGGTGCTGTAACTTTTCACAATTCCATACTCCCCTGCCTAGAACACCCTTCCTATCTTTGACCAATTCCTACTCATCTCTCAGCACTTAATGAACGCCTCACCCACTGCAGTAGAGATCCTCTACTTTTGTTGAGTCTAATCACAGGAGAAACTATTTAGAACATGGATACCACCCACTCACTAATCTTACTCAGTCCTCTTTGCGAAGAAGCATGGCTAAATTTTTTTACACTATTAGCATTGCAGACTCACTGGCACTACAAATAGTCTTTCTTGATCACTGTTTTCACCCACTCTTTCCCCAACGTGGTTAGGAGCCCCATATCGGATTCCCCTGGTTCCCTGTAACAGGGGAAGTAATGTAATACCAAAGAGCACTGTAAGTGATTTTTTGGCAAATTATCAAATACTCTCTAATTTATGAAATTCAGAACTGAATTTTATTAATAGTCTTAAAGGGCATTCGAAAAATTTTTCTCATGAACATGCCAGTGTGTTTTTTTTAAATAACAGAAGACCATGACAACCTTATAAACTACCAAGAAAAATACATCGCACAGTAAAACAATTTCTGGTGTTCTTGAAAATACTTTTTTACTTTACAAGAGATACAGTATATGCTTCTGTCAGGATTTTACTGTTCATTTGAGATATGTTAGAAAAGCCACAAAACGCATCCTATACCAAGAACAAAAATCTTCAGTATGAGTTTGTGATCATAGCCTCTGAAATTTCAAAAGCTGCCACAATATTTTTCCAGTCCTCTAAACTCAAAGATATAACTCCCTGTTTCCTGCCATGGGAACTGGGATCATTTCCCTCACCCATTTGGTTAATATTAATTGGCTCTAATATTGGCAGCCTGTCTTGGTCAAGCCTTATTCTTGCAAAACCATCCCTTATAATGAAAGAAACATAAAATATATTCTCCACAGTACGAGAAAAAGAGTTCGGATCAATCACAAACTCAAAATAGGACACGGGAGTATCAGGATACTTTCGAAAGTACATCTGCAACAATCCCAAGATTCTTTCTACTTCTTTTTCTGTCGCTTCTTGATTACTATTCAGGTCCAACTTCCTCAGCTTTGTAGGCATATCCCCGTTTTCTTCCATCTTGTGAACTTTTTTCTGGTGGTCGAGCCGGTGCTTTGGCGCAGAGGGCTCTGACTTGAACGAACCAAAAATAAAGTGGAATGTTTCAGCTCGCAACATCCAGGACGATGCTTCCTTTTGTACCGTCTCCCAGAAGGAAAGAGGTACGTTGTCATCACAGCCACTCAAATCATCCTGTTCATCATCTTCCATCCAGTTTAGACCCACAAACAGAAAGAGGAAGTCACAAAACGCTACTTGATTAAAGAAGCCCGTATTAGAGTTTAGCTGCTTTGCTTTTTCTTTACCCAAATCAGAAGCCAAAACAAGAAACTGGGCATCGAGGGCTGCTTCTCTCGTTCGGCTCACTCCATCAAACAGGACGTTGGCTTCCTCAAGAGCCTCGGTTAATGAGTCGCTGGCTGTGTTCACTATGTCATCACGGTTCTGCTGCACGTTGTAGATGAGCTGCCAGTACTGCTTGCGGATATTCCGGCATTTCTCCTCGTCAGCCGCAAGCCCTAGGAGGTCTGGAGTGATGCCGGCATCGCCACAGCCGAGGTCGTCAGAGCAGCCGTCAGCCCCCAGCGCCACTTCCACCTTTATGGGTTCTCTCTCTTCCTCCGCCTGCTTCACAGAGGCCGCGCTACCGGTGAAGCTCACCCCCGGCTCTTCTTTCTCCACGCCTCCCTTCAGGAAATCCTTCTCATCAGACATGTCGGCGACTGCTGACGCCCAGCTAACGGCCTTCGCAACGCTTCCGACGACAGCAGAAACTGACGGGGTCAGTTGGACGGGTGGGCGTCCGCCCATGCGCACTGGCGCGGCCCGGAGGCCAGGCCCGCCCCGCCCCGCCCCTCGGACGCGGCGCCGCGAGCCCAGGCCCCGCGTTCGCCTCGAGCCGGCGGCCGCCCAGAACGCGCGCCCGGATACCCCGCCCAGCAACAGCTGGTATTTTAGCGTTTACTCACAGTGTCATCTAGCTTTCAAAGAATCACCTGGACAATCTTACGACAAAATTGTGGCGGGACTAAAGGTCCTGCGCTTTAAAACATTCGCTGTCATATTGCAGCTAGGTCGACCTCCATTTTCCGTTCTTAATATGATTAAAACGTAGGGTGTCTTTTTGTTTTTTTGAGAACTAACTCTGGCTAGATTATAAACTGCCCGTAAAGCCAAGGATTGTGAAATGCAGAACCTCCATTACAAATAGGTTGAACTCTCAGGGTTCACTTGCAAGGTGGTTGTTTGCAACTCACTCTTCATTATACAAGTGCAAACTGAGTTAGTTACTTTCAGGGGCCCTCAAAAGCCAAACCCCCTCCAACCTACCCCATGGGGGAAGGGAGGGTCAGTCTTGGAGGTGGGCCTCTCTGCTAGCGCATGCGCAAAGGCGGGGGGCGGGGGAGCGCGGCGCATATCTCAAGTGAGCTTTGGTTCTCCGCCACCCAAGGGTGGAATAAAGTGGGTACGGCCTCTGCAAAAGACCTGTCTATTTGGAAGCTTGCGAAAGGCTAAAGGCCACAGACGAAATGGATAGTAAATCGAAACGCTAAAAAGTGAGCAAAGCTATGATGATTTTAAACACAATCTGCTATAAGTATATAAAAGCGAATAAGGACATGTACATCAGGCGACTAATCTATGTTGGAAAATGCACCCACTACCTAATTCACTGGAAATTCTCGTACAGTTGGAGAAAGGAGTCAGCTCATTAGTCACATAAGTAGCAAAGTATAGGTAACAATGGGAAGGAATATATTTTGTTTTTAAAGAGAACATGTACACTCTCAACCCACAAGATCAAAAGCTTTTAATCACTGCAACAGGTGCCCCTTTGGGAGAGAAAAAGAGCCCACCACACTGCATCTGTCAACTCGAGTTTCCCTTCCCTTCCTTCCTATGCATCTAGACTGCTCATTTTTCTTTGACATTAGCGGAAAGTTTTTTGCAAATGCATGAACAGCAAAAAATAGTATTAAGTTACTCCAAAATATTTATATTACTATTCGTCCACCATTATTTTCTTAAGTAGGGGTAATTCAGGAAGAAACATGCATTTTTCAAAAACACCATGCATTACGGTTACTTGTGCACAGATATTATCCTGTTCTCCACAGTGAGAACTTTGTTTTACATCTTCCAAGCAAAGCTGTTTTCACAGAGGCATTTGAGTATGCACATTTGTATGTATAAATGAATGTAGATGAAAAACTTTGTTCCAACACCTATTGCAAGTTATTTGGCAGCAAAACATTAATTTCACAGGTCAGTGGAAGAAAGAGATCCTACACATTGAAAATAAGTTAACTGCTTTTCAGAAAGTCAGCCTTATCCCTTCTCCGAAATAAAGAAAAAGCAAGAGGAAAACCAAAGTTGGGACCCAGGTTCATCAAAGGGCCATATTTTCCCTCCAAGTCTGGCCAATTACAAACTAATACTTAAACCTGCTTTATTTATTTTTAACAAACTCTGATTTTATTTTTTTAAGATTTTTTAGTTTTTCCTTTTTCTCCCCAAATCCCCCCACTACATAGTTATATATTTCAGTTGTGGGTCCTTCTAATTGTGGCACGTGGGCCGCCACCTCAGACTAGCCTGATGAGCGGTGCCATGTCCGCAGCCAGGATTCAAACCCGTGAAACCCTGAGCCGCCGCAGTGGAGTGTGTGAACTTAACCACTCAGCCATGGGGCCGGCCCGTTAAACCTGTTTCAAATCTTAGATGAAAACACATAGTTAATTCTATGTCCCAAATCCAAAAAAGTTTGCTTTTATAGTTAACCATATTCTTGGGAGTTTCTAATATCCACTTCATATTCAATAAAAGCAATTTATAAAAGAACTCCAAAAGATAAGCTGGCCTTCCCACCATAAGGTACTTATTTTCTGCTGGCTCAGAGAAAAGAAAACAGGCTGACACCAATATGCTCCATACAGACCCTTTCATTTAAGAATTTCAAAATGCTTTAGAAAAATAAATTCATTCTCCCAACCTACTTATAAAATATTATTAGTGCCATTTACAGGGATTTCTCAGGAGATAACAGCCCACACAACTTGCTCAGAGCAACAGAACACATCAAGACAAGTATCATTTCTAAATTGTCATTTCCGGCGCTGAATTCATTCTATGCTAGATCTCTGTCCCTAAGAACCTTAGTAACATGTAACTTAGATTGTCCTCAGCAAGTCATGCGTGCATTACATCCTTCCTTTTAAAATCTGCCTTTAGAGCACAAAGTTTAGATGTCGCTGCAAAGTAAAAATCTCAAGTCTCATGATTTTCCCTAATCATTTAAAGAATGGGATTTCTACACCTATGAATCCTTAAATCACCAAACAGATTTTCTAACATAAGGTCCAATTACTAGTAATAGTTATATAAATGTGGCTTAAAAAGAAAGAACATTTAGGGGCTGGCCCCGTGGAATGGTTAAGTTCGCGCGCTCCGCTGCAGGCGGCCCAGTGTTTCGTTGGTTCGAATCCTGGGCGCAGACATGGCACTGCTCATCAAACCACACTGAGGCAGCTTCCCACATGCCATAACTAGAAGGACCCACAACGAAGAATATACAACTATGTACCGGGGGGCTTTGGGGAGAAAAAGGAAAAAATAAAATCTTGAAAAAAAAAATACAGCATTATAAAAAAAGAAAGAAAGAAAGAACATTTATATAATGTTAGAAACCAATGTGACCTCAATAAAAAAAAATAAAAAGAAGAAACAGCAGTACATAAGTTCAGTTATACTGGTAAGCTTCTCTATGACTTATTACAGAAAGCAAAATGTACTAGTTCTTCAAAGAAGTTACTAAGATCTAGCTTCATGCAGGAAGCCTAGTTCAGGCAACCAAGACACACAGCTTGGCCTTCAAGGTAATTTAGCAAACCTCTTCTCCCCTTTTTTCCTCTTTCAGGAGTTGCTGCCAAGGGCTCAGTATGGCCCTTTTTCTTTTCTTCAGTTTTTTTCTCATATTATTTTTCGGTCCCTTTGCTAAGAGTTCAGATTCATTCATTCCCAGCATTCTTAAGCCCTCTCCCATAGCCCCCAGGGCTCACCAAAAACATGGTGGGATAGATGTCATAAGTTACAAGTCTCTGTACAGTCAAATAAGAAGAATTCACATAGGGTGAACTATCTTTTCCAGTAGGGTTTTTATTGCAGGATCAATCTATAATAGGTGTTTAAGAGACTTCTGAGCCAAGACCAGGACCCAGTCAGGTTTGAGTCCTGCACTCTAACACATAGACTTATCTTGCTATTAGGCACCTCCCTAAACTTTCCTCTTCCTTCTTTCACAGCAGTTTTACTCCCCTCATCCTGCCAGGGTATCTATTTAATGTGGAGTTGTGAAGAGACGTGGTAAAAGTCCTAGTTTGATTTGTAATAGGAGCAGGACATCAGGTATATTTTCTCTCTCATCTTAATTTCCTTTAAAGTTATGTTTGTGTTTATATGTTTGCTTTGTTTGGTTTTTTAGTATTAAAGGTAAACTTTGCTGTGATCAAGGCAGATAGCTGTGTGTTTTTTAAATGATTTTGTGAAAATGGAGAGTGGAAGGAGGAAAACCCAGGTTCCAGTCTTGACCTATTGGCTCTCAGTATCATCTCAGGCAGGTTGCCACCCTCTCAGCCTCCAGCGTCCTCATCTGAAAGACGGGAATACGACTACTTACATCACAAAGTTACTGTAAGTATCGAATGAGGATTATGTGATAGATTGAAATAGTTTCAACTATTGAGTAGGTACTTATTAAATCAAATTATCTCAAAGATAGTAAATCTTTAATAAATAAACAGTAAATAGACAAAAAATGTATACAAACTAGTAGCTTCACTTCTGGATGTTGTTTTAGGAAAAGAAAAATATTTTAAAGGTTAAACCTGTAAGAAGGAACATAGAAATATATCCCACAATAACAAATACCAGTGAAAAGAAATTTACCATCTAATAAAATAAATCTACTAAGCCTTCAACTAATGGAAATATGTATAGTACTGTGAAGGGAAAACTCTTCTGGATATTCTGAAGCAAGTCCACAAAGAGTCTGAGATTGTAATGCAAAATTATTTATGTATGTTTTTCTCATGAATGGCTCCTTGGATTTCAACAGATTCTTTAAAAAACCCAGTAGTATCCAAAAGAGGCTTTGTATAACCATTCTAGTCAAATAAGATGGCTTTATTAGTGAAGTAAAAGATAAAATCAAAGTCAAGTCCCACAAAAGAATATGGACCCACACACTGAAAGACTTGAGAGTACATAAAACCTCCGCCCGTGCTCTGTGGTCAAAAGTCATACATGTAACGGACACATCAGAAAACCCAGTACTGGCTGACTTGCCAAGCCTCAAGAACTAACATAAACAAGGGTGTGAGACGAGGAGAATAAAACCTTTCAGTTATGAGAACAATTATCAACGCTTGGGATACCTCAGAAGTCAGCAATGACCAGGAGCATCATTTTGTGTGTGTGTGAGGAAGACTGTCCCTGAGCAACATCTGTTGCCAATCCTCCTCTTATTGCTTGAGGAAGATTGTTGCTGAGCTAACATCCGTGCCAATCTTCCCCTATTTTATGTGGGATGCTGCCGCAGCGTGGCTTGCTGAGCAGTGCCAGGTCCACGCCTGTGATCCGAACCTGCAAACCCCAGGCCGCAGAAGCAGAGCATGCGAACTTCACCACCATGCCACTGGGCCAGCCCCAAGAGCATTGTTTTGATAGACTAGGAGTAGGAAAGCACTGGGTAGGTGGCTTTTAAAGGAGGCAGCCTTGAAGGTCTCAGCTTTGGAGGTCTGGGTTCAAATCAAAACTAGTGCTTTATTAGTTTCCTGAGTTTCCTCATTTGTAAAATAAGTCTATTGGATGTCTTCTCTGCCATACAGAATGGTTGTGACTCTATAAAAAATCGTATGCAAACATTTGTTGACAAATGTATTATAAAATATATACATTACCCTACAGACTCGTGTTAGAGTTAAAGACAGTGTCTAGCTGAACTTGAAAACACAGCTGCTGAATAAATAGGAGCTAAATAGATTGACTTCTCAACTGACCTGGACACATCTGCGTAAACTGCTGAAGGTGAACAACACTGCTATCATCCAGCTCTTTAAAATCCTGAACTGCTTTATGTGCTGGCTAGAATCTCTCCTGAATAACTTAGGGCTCTGTCTCTGATAGAGACAGTCCAACTTCACAAAATCAAGACACCTGGTAGCCAAATCTCTCACTTAAGTGAGTCTCCTCTATCCACTCACTCAACAACTATTTACTGAATGCACACTAAGTGTTAAAAAAAAAAAAAACACATCAAAGGTATAAAAATAAATCATTTTCTTCCTAAAGGAATGTGCAATTTAGTAGGCACATGAGAATGCAGTCCTGCTCAGCAAGCATCTAATGAATGAAGGCCAATTTGCCAGAGCTATACTAGGAATACCAAGATGTGCATGGGCCCAGCCCTGACTCATGAGCACACAATCACACTAAGGAGATGAGGCATGTATCCCAACAGCAGTAAGAGAAAGCCAAGCTCCAGAAGTATGAGTACACCACAGGAACTTCAGACAGGCCTAGGTTTCATTCCTAGCTCTGACACTTAACTAGCTGTGTAATCTGGGCATGCTCCTTAAATTCTCAGGGCCTCCATTTTCTCATCTGCAAAACTGGCTAATACCACCTCCTTCATAAGACTATCGTGAGGATTTAATAACTAGGTATTATAAGATTTAAAGTCTAGTGTATAGTAGACAGTCAATAAATAGTAGCTACTATCATTAACAGGCATGTTTACTTAAATATTTGCTGAGGTCTAATATAGGCCTGGGATCACAGGCACAAAGAATAAGACTAACTCTCCACTTTTGATAAGTAAGTCAAAAAATTATCATTGGCAGGATTCCTCCTTTTCTGGAGATAAGATTGTGGGAGTGCTGTGGGAGTACAGAGTAGGGACGAAGGGGCAAACCTGGCCTTGTACTCTGTAACAGGTAGGCAGTTGGAAAAGTGTGTTTGAGCAGGAAGAGAAGTCAGGAACTGAAATAAAGAACAGAAGGAGGGGCTGGCCTGGTAGCACAGTGGTATATGTGCACATTCCGCTTTGGTGGCCCATGGTTCGCCAGTTCAGATCCCAGGTGTGGACACGGCACCACTTGGCAAGCCATGCTGTGGTAGGCGTCCCACATATCACATAGAGGAAGATGGGCACGGATGTTAGCTCAGGGCCAGTCTTCCTCAGCAAAAAAAGAGGAGGATTGGCAGCAGATGTTTGCTCAGGGCTCATCTTCCTCAAAAAACAAAGAACAGAAAGGGGGCCGGCCCCCTAGCTCAATGGTTAAGTTGGTGTGGTGTGCTTCGCTTCACATGGCGGCCCAGGGTTCGCTGGTTCAGATCCTGGGCACACACCTACGTACCCTTCAGCAAGCCATGCTGTGGTGGCAACCCACATAGAAGGACTAGAATGACCTATAATTAGGATATGCCACTATGGGAGAAAAAGAAAAGGAAGATTGGCACCAGATGTTAGCTTAGAGGCCAGCCTGGTGGTGCAGCGGTTAAGTCCGCACGTTCTGCTTCTCAGCGGCCCAGGGTTCACTGGTTCAGATCTCGGGTGTGGACATGGCACCGCCTGGCAAAAGCCATGCTGTGGTAGGTGTCCCACGTATAAAAAAGTAGAGGAAGATGGGTATGGATGTTAGCTCAGGGCCCGTCTTCCTCAGCAAAAGAGGAAGACTGGCAGTAGTTAGCTCAGGGCTAATCTTCCTCAAAAAAAAAAAAAAGATGTTAGCTTAGGGCCTATCTTCCTCACCAAGAAAAAAGAAAGAAAGAAAAAACAGAAAGGGAACAGCTGGAGAGTTATTAAATTGCCACTCATTTCCTCATGTCTATTTAGTTAAGAGTCTGGTTTCCAGTAAATTTAGAAGTTAGGTTTGAAAGAAGGAGACCTGCCTTTGTTTCAGTGTCTACCCCCCAGACTGGAATTTGGGGTCACCAAACCTGACTACCACATGATCACATCTGAGCTCCTCCTCCGACTGTCTGCGTAGTTCACTTGGATGTTAATCATGCACTGCTTTGTGTCTGTCATCTCTCCTATTATTGCCTTGAAGAAATTCAGTCCCATGTTGCCAGTTGTGGTCTTATCTCCCAAGACTATGACCTCAAACTACTAAAGTCTTAACTCTGTCCAGCACTTAGTATTCCAATAAGCACTTTTTCATTCACTTTGCTTTTCCTCTCAATACCACCAACAGGCATTTATACAGTGGTTTCAAAACTCTGGGATCCTGGACACTGATTACATACAAGAAAGGTTCCCTATAAGAATACTTGCAATCTTGCCCTAAGAACTAAAATATTTATGAAAGCTAGGTATGTTTGAGCAGAATCTATTCATAGTTCTTAAAACTTAGTAGCTACCTGGTTCCTATTTCCCACATGGACATACAAGCTCTGGCCACAGATGGTATATATCCCTATTTTTCTATTCAGGTATAAAGTGTTATGTGGGGGCCGGCCTGGTGGCGCAGCGGTTAAGTTCACATGTTACGCTTTTGCAGCCTGGGGTTCGCTGGTTTAGATCCTGGGTGTGGACATGGCACCTCTTGGCAAGCCATGCTGTGGTAGGCATCCCACATATAAAGTAGAGGAAGATGGGCACGGATGTTAGCTCAGGGCCAGTCTTCCTCAGCAAAAAGAGGAGGATTGGTGGTAGATGTTAGCTCAGGGCTAATCGTCCTCAAAAAAATAAATAAAGTGTTATCTGCCTGTTGAGTCTCCATTTGCTACCTTCTAACTAATATCTTTTGGTATTAAAGAGAAGTCATTTGTTTGATTTTCCCCAATTCTAATTATTTAGCAACTAATCTTGACCAAACTACCTTATACATTAAAGCAAGGCTCAAACGTGGTAGTTATAAAAATTACCTGAGGGGGCGTGTTTAAAATAAATTAAAAGGCAGATCCTAGCCCCTTCCAGAGGGTTTAATTAACAAGACCTCGGGTAGGCCCAGGCATGCATGTTTAACGAGCACTCCAGGGGATTCTGTGCAGGTGGCCAGTAGACTAGTTTTTTAAAACACACTTCTTTAAAGCCTTCACCCTGTAGGTAGTCATCCACACTTATCCATTCCTTCCAGGAGGATTCTCCCTCCCTTGTCTTCTATAAGACACTGTGAAAGCAAAGCAGGTTTGGCGGCTGCTGCTGCTGTTTATTGAGGGGAAATGGAGACACAGGAAGAAAGAATATTAAGAGGAGAAAGGACAAGCAGACCTTCTATAGGGCTCCCTCTCCATTATTTTGTTGGCATTAAAGTATGAAATCTTAACCTTTTTTTTAAGCTGTGGACTTCAGGATTATAACACTAATCCTATAAGCACCCAATTCTCCACTAAACAAATGCCTTTCTCCACTCAAACCCAATGTTTCCTAAAGGTTTTCAGAAACCACTATTTAGCCCCAAATGTGGGCAACAACTGCTAGAAATTTCAAACTAGTAGCCCTTACATCTTGTTGTGTCTCTTGTTCCATTTCTTTGTACCCATTAAAAACCAAAAGTAAATCAAATGATACAAAACAGAGTGGTAAGTTTACTTAAAAGAGATGTACTAAATGATTTTTTTTTTACTTTAATTATGACCTCGTGGTATGCTTTTTATTCATGGCGCTGCACTGCACTAAATGTCTGAAATTAACTATGATTGTATGGAATTGAAAACTTCAGATCATATCAATAAAGTGGGTCCAAAGCTTCTAAAAACAGTGATTCTTTTTACTCCCATTGGTGTTAAAACCATGACCACGTGTAGAATTTATATAAAGATCAAATGCCTATATAACTCTTTAAGTGCAAATTTATGACACAGGTAGACCAAAGAGAATAATCAGATAGGAAGGAATATTAATAGATATTTGTCTCATTTTACTTGCAAACCAAAGGTGTGGGTAACACAATATTATTTTAAATCAGGCTAAAAGTCTTTTTATCTCGTTTTAATTATTTTCCATTAATTTGCTATTTGTCTTTGAAGTCTATTCCCACTTCCAATACCCATTCTTTAAAAAAGTAAGACTCCTGGGCCAGCCCCGTGGCCGGGTGGTTAAGTTCACGAGCTCTGCTTCAGTGGCAGGGGGTTTGCCAGTTCAGATCCTGGGCACAGGCCGACGCACCGCTCATCAAGCCATGGTGAGGCAGCATCCCACATAGAAGAACTAGAACGACCTACAACTAGGATATACAACTATGCACTGGGGCTTTGGGGAGAAAAAAAAGAGGAAGATTGGCAACAGATGTTAGCGCAGGGCCAATCTTCCTCACACAAAAAAATAGTAATAATAAGACTTTTAGAAGAAAGAAAAGACAGTAAATAAAAATGCAAATTAATTGTTAATATCCTTTCTAAAGGTGCACACATCTAAACAGATTTTTACATTTAACTGAAGCCTCAGGTTTACTTCTAAGGAGGCAATGTTCAAGTGTGAGTTCCATTTCTTAAAAATTAGATACAAAAAGACAAGGCCAAAAAACAATCCGCAAAAATTAGAGCAGATGTATCAAGGTGATGGAATTATGAGGCTTTCTAACCCGTAACAACCACACCTGATGTAGAACATCATCCACGTTGTGCATCACCTTGAACACACTCCCAGCCTCCCAGCACTGCGCCAATACCACAGGCCATGGCCATGCACCCCTCGGTAGATGGTCGGTCCTAAGGGAGGACTGCCACCGGCCAAACGCAAGAGTCCTTCCCTTCCCTCCGCCCAGCTCTTAACTCTGGACTAGAAACCGCCACCTGAAGGGAAATGAACTCCCTCCAGGAGCTGCCTGGTTGCTGTCCTCAGAGCCCGGGGTTTCGGGTTTCCTCCCCAGGGAATTAAAGAGGAAGATGCAGGGACCGACAAAGACGAGCATTTCCTGGTCCCCTTTTCTCAGCAATTCTCCAAACTACTCACTTTCCGCAGTTTACACTGTTGCTAAAATTTTTAAGTAATTTAGATTTACTGGGAGGGAAAGAGAAAGGGAAAACAGGAGAAAAACAACACTTCTAAAAACGTAGTTTACAAGATGAAAAGAGTTACATACTCCCCCCACCCCAAGCGGCTCCGGTTCAGAAATTTACCCATCAGTCCCATCAACTCGGGCTGACACGTGAGCCGGCGCCTGTGCGCCTCTGTGTCGTTTCCTAAGCCCGGGCTCCATCCGCATCCACCCCGGCTCTGAAAGCAGGGCTGCGACCTCGATGGCCTCCGTGAGCTCACTCCCCGCTCAGGCCGGTAACAGCAACGTTCAGGCTCCCACCTACCTTCAGGGTTGGACCATGGCCGCCCAGCTTTCTCCGTTTCACAAACACGGTTTCCGAGGTGAGTTGGGAGAGCGCTCCCTCGAGGCCGCGCCCGTCCTCTGTGGCACAAAGCAGAGGGCAGCGGGTCAGGCCTGCCGCCGGGGCCGCGGCGGGAAGGGCGCGGGGCGGGGCTTCCGTGGCCCCGGCGCCCCGCCCCGCCCGCCCCGCGCCCCGCCCGGGCAGGGCCAGGGATCCCCGGCCGCACACCTGCACGCGCCTGGAAACAGGGCCTCGGGGCCGGCTACACGCCGCAGCTCCGGGCAGACAGCTCAGCGAAGTCTCGCTAAAATTAAACGTCCTCCTTCCCCAGTAAATCCGGAATTCAGAAAGGCCTCAAAAGGAAGCTTAATGCACAATTCCCTCAGCCTTTATAAAACACCTCCCAGCTTAATCCTCCTGTGAACCCTGCAACAATACAGAATGCCAAAATCCTACCTCCAGTGTTTCTGGGAAATGTGAAACCACGGGGCAAAATGAAGACACTGCCCACTCAGGACGCTTCGACCTAAGAACCTTGAAGCCCTGCGGCAACACCCTTCGTGACAGACCCGGAGCTAAGGTCCAACTCTACAAACGGGTCAACTCAGGTGGAGGATGAGTCAGTGACGGAATTAAAAATAGATTCCAGATACACTGACATCAAGCCCATTCATGAGACAAAAACCACAGCAACACTCAAACGTATAGTTGTTTGATAATAGTAACAGCAGTTGACACTTCTGTAGTGCTCTGCATGTATTAACACAATCTTGACAACTAGCCTTTTGAAGTAGGTCCTATCAGGTCCATTTCACAGACAGGAAAACTGAGGCACACAAAAGCTGACTTGCCCAAGTTCAAGCAGCTAGTCAACAGCAGAGGCAGGATTCAAACCCAGGCAGGGTGGTGTCTGCTTTTAACCACGACCCTGTACTGCCCGAGAAAGTGAGATAAGCACGAGGTTCCACTCTTCACTGTCCTGTGACCCAGGGCAAGTCACATGATTCTCAGCCTCGGTTTCCCCACTTGTAGACATGGAGATACACAGATCTGTCAACCTCTCGGGGTTTCGAGGATTCAGTGGTGTGAAAATTCCCTGAGAAGCATCCTTAAATCTTTATACTCTCTTAATGCGACTGAGGGTCTGTCAATCTATTCACCACGCTATGATCTACATTTCAAGATACAAACACTCATTTTCTCAGATATTCTGCAGACTGTACCTACAAAGAAGAGCTAAAGGAAGGAAACGGGCCGCCGACAGGGGGCCGGTCTCGCCTACCACAGGCTGAGCTCTCACGACCCGGGCGAAACCATGCCCGCGGCCCAGAAGCGCGGCGGCCACAGCAAAGCCTCGGCCGGCTCAGCGACCCCCCGGCCACCCCCCGCCCGGGACTCGCACGCACCGACAGGCGGACGCTCCCGGCCCGACGTGCCCACAGCCTCCAGGCTCGGAGCCGGTCCGCGTGCAGTTAACCCAAAGCTTACGTGAACGCGAGCTCTAGGCTGTCAGCCTCTCCGCCTGACTCCCACGACCTTCCGCTCCGATGCAATGCGGGACTGGAGCAAACTGAGGCGGCGGGGTTGCTGGTTTCTAGTGGCTACGAGAAGCCACGCCCTTCTCTGAACCGGCGGGCTAACAGCCAGAGTCAGAATGACAAAGCAAAAATCCACTCCTCGTGCAGCCCTGGCAACCTACGCGAATGGGTTTGGCAAAGCGAGATCTCCTAATTGGGTGACACCACATCCTCTTCCTGCTCATAGCGCCCCCAACCCAAGAAACGAGCAAAAACAATTTAAGGAACGTTTGGAACCAGAACCAAAATAAGAGTGTTTTAACTGAACAAAACTGTACTATGCCCTAGGGCAGTAACTCCAGACCTCTGCTGCCCATTGTAATCACGGGAGGATCCTGAATAATACTGCCGCCTGGCTCCCACCCACACACACACACGATCTGATGTGATCCGTATTGGGTGCCACCTGGGCATCTGAGGGGTTTTTTTTATTTGATTTGATTTTTTCCTTTTTCTCGCGAAAGCCCCCCTCCCCCCGTACATAGTTGTCTATTTTTTCAGTTGTGAGTCCTTCTAGTTGTGGCATGTGGGATGCCGCCTCAGCATGGCCTGATGAGTGGTGCCATGTCGGCGCCCAGGATCCCAACCGGTGAAACCCTGGGCAGAGGAAGCGGAGGGCATGAACTTAACCACTGGCCACGGGCCGGCCCCCATCTGAGTTTTTTTAAACTCCCTGGGTAATTCCTGTGAGCCGCAAAGTTTGGGACCCGTTGCCCTAAGGTAATGGATTAGTCAGTCTGGCAACTCCCTAAAGGAAGTTATCAGGCTAGAAGAAACATCTAGTCCATCCTGACTAATCCTGGAAAGAAAATGACAAATTCTCACCAACACATAACTTCCCCTTACAGTACTTCCCCCTTAACTACTCAAGTTTTGGTCTGTCATGTTTGTTTTAAGGAAAACTGAGAGTGTGTTTAACTCCAGCCATGCCAAGCCACCTGCAGCTGCCCATACTTCCCTGCCCTACTCATTCTTACTCAGCACCTTGCACTGGAAGGTAGCGACCAATATGTGCTGAATAAATAAATGAATGTCTTTCCCACTTCTTTGTCTGGATCCTGCCAGACTGAAGCACACAGGAGTGAAAGGGTTGCTGGCTTCTTAAGGGAGCAAGAAGCCACATCTCTCTGAACTGGCAGGTAACCATAATTTGCTCCTTTGAGCTCATTCCAAAGCACAAGTTGGAGGTCTGGTGTAGCCTCTCAGCTACACACACACACACACACACTCTCTACACTGACACTCTTTCTGCATGATGGTTATTTAGTGAGTGCGCGCCTCACCTGACTCTGGGGTCCTTAGAAGGAGGATGGTTCTATCATATAGGTGTTCAGGAAACAATGTGATTTAAGGAGCAAAGAATGAATAACATGAGGGAAAAAAAGCAAGCTGGGACTTAGGGAGAAAACAACATTTACTCCTGGCTGCTGTGCCAAGCTGTGTATTAACTATTTTATATGCTTTATACCATCTAATCTACACAATTACAACCCACCAACTAGGGTCATAAACTCCTCATTCTTAAAAATATATAGAAACTACAGTTTATTTCAAAAGTATGTCTTAGGATAGAGAGGGATTTTAAAATCATTTAACTTGAAATAACGTACTAAAAGCAAGTGATAAGGATTGATTTCTAAGAACCTTTTATGACAGAGAGGTCAGGGTTACCATAATTACCATTTTTTAACAGTATACCAGAAAAGGCTAGATAAGGCATTTTAACTTCACACTGTTCTGTTTTTTTCTGATTATTTCATTGAGGTCATAATGGTCTATAACATTGTGTAATTTCGGGTGTACGTTATTATTTATCAGTTTCTGTGTAGACTGCATCGTGCTCACCACCAATAGTCTAATTTTTATCTGTCACCATACATATGTGCCCCTTTACTGCTTTCGCCCAACTCCCAACCCCCTTCCCCTCTGGTAACTACTAATCTGTTCTCTTTGTCCATGTGTTTGTTTATCTTCCACATATGAGTGAAATCATATGGTGTTTGTCTTTCTCTGTCTGGCTTATTTCACTTAACATCATACTCTCGAGGTCCACCCATGTTGTTATAAATGGGACGATTCTGTCCTTTTTTCATGGCTGACTAGTATTCCATTGTATATATACACCACGTCTTCTTTATCCTGTCATCAATTGATGGGCACTTGGGTTGCTTCCACGTCTTGGCTGTTGAACTTCACACTGTTCTTAAGTGAGCAAATTATAGCAGAGATCCCTAGAGTAGCTCCATGTAGGTTTTTTTTTTAAGTAAAATTTTTTTAAAACCATTTTTAAAAACCTTCACTTTTCTTTGAAATCCTTCCTGCTACAGTGAAGGGCCCAGATGCCTGACCCTTGTCACAAAATACAAACTCCTTAGTTCTTTTTAGTTGCTGGTTAGTGGAAGAAGTGCTTCATCTCCCACAATTTCCCATCATACAGCATTTGTTCTAGTCATACATTTTACATCTCATGTTATTCCCCCTGCCTAAAATTATCTTCCCTCCCTAAGGGCATACTCCTTCAAAGCTCATCTGAAATGTCACCTCCTCTGGGAGGTGTTCCCTGATTCCCACCCATTGTTAATCGCTCCTTCCCTCTTCTGTGTCCCCAAATACCTAAAAATTATTACAAACCATTTAAATCCAAGAGAGCTTTGGGAAGGCAAACCCTTGTTTGATTTACCTTGTCCTCCCAGAACCTGCTTATATACAGTAAGTACTCAGAAAATGCTGGAAAAGACCCTCTATGTTCCTGAGCTGTCATCTAAGCACACTATAAACAGATCTGTGCAGGTGTTTGATCAAGGGTACTATTGCACTAAACTACTGTTCCTCTTACCATACGCCTCTCTCATATACATATACACCACACTAAGCTAGAACAACCTTTCTGACACCCTAATCTTCTCTTTTCAAACCTTCAATAGCTCCCTAGGACCCTCAAGTTAAAGTCCAAATGAAGTCCAAACTCCTCAACTGTACTGACTTGGCAAGGCCCACCCTTGTTCTAGATGTCCATACATTCTGCACCCTACTTAGGCAAAACACTGGTGGAGAAAACACAGAAATTAAAAGTGATTTCACTTTACAGTCAAGAGCACAAACCTCAGTGTCCCCAAAGCTGCCTAGCAATCCTTTGCGTCTCTACTATATTTGCTTTCTCAGTTTCCAAAGTGACTATTTCATACTTACTCCTCTTTTCTCAAAACTCTAATACACCTACACCTTCCCATTAGCTCATGACCTGTTTTCTACTTTAAAAAAATAGAATCAATCAGACAGGACTCCCCCCTATTTTCCTCTCAACCCCCAAGCTGCCATAGTCCCTGCCTTCACTCCTTTAATGAAGGCCAACTTCTCCACTTGTGTGCAGATTCTCATCTTTTCTTGTCTTCTGAGTCTTCAATAACTTCACTCCTGAAATTAGCCTCCCTCCTTGGCATCATCAATGTTTTGTTCTGTACCTGATCACTCCCATCATCATACAAACATACTGTAGTTTTTCTATTTAAAAAAAGCCTCCCATGTGCCCAACCCCATAGTTACGACTCCATTTCATTGCTCCCCTTCACAGGGGACAAAAAACTTTTTTGAAAGAATTCTTTGTAGAATTCTGAAGTAGAATAAAGTAGTGTGTGTGTGTGCGGAGGGGAGGGGTCCAGGAAAGATCTAAGAATATGGCACTTGAGCAGAGACCAGAGGGAAACAAGGGAGCAGGCCATAAGAGTATCTGGGGGGAAATCTGTGGAAGCAGAGGAAACAGGAAGTACTAACGCCTAAGTGGGGAGCCTGCTTGACTTGTCCAAAGATCTGTAAGGGAGCCAGTGGGT
This sequence comes from Equus quagga, assembly GCF_021613505.1. Lineage (NCBI taxonomy): Eukaryota > Metazoa > Chordata > Mammalia > Perissodactyla > Equidae > Equus > Equus quagga. Next base: position 18,459,979 of record NC_060285.1, read on the forward strand.
CTGAAGCACAGTGAGCAAGGAAGAAAGCAGTAAGCAGTGAGGTGGGAGGAGTAGCCAGGGGTCAGATCCCAAGGGCCATAGTCAGGACTTTGGATTTCATTCTAAGTGTGATAAGAAGCCAGAGTGTTGAGAGAGGAAAGGGAAGTGATCTAGTTCCTGTTCTAAAAGGATTGCTCTGCTGTGTGGAGAACAGCCTAAGAGGGGGGAAGGGACTCCTAAGAGTAGAGGAACATAGACCAGTTAGGAAGTTACTGTGGTGGTCCAAGCTAGAGATGATGAAGGCTTGGATTAGTGAGGGAAGATGTATTTGAAGGTAAAGCTAATAATTTTTGTAGATGGAGGGCATGAGAGATGTAAAAGAGAGAAAAATCAGTGATGAGTCCAGAGTTTTGGCCTTGGCAACTGGGTAAATGGAGGCACTCTTTAATGAAAAGGGGGAACACTCAGGGAGGAGGAGGAAAGATGGCACTGCAATGCAATGGAAAGCAATAGTTTGGGACAAATCCATAGTGTGGTTTGAGAGACCTATTAGTTATCCAAATGGAGGTGTTGAGGAGGCAGTTGGACATGCAAATCTGGAATTAAGGCAAGAACTCAGGGCTAGAAATAAAAATTTGGGAGTCAAATATAAAACATACTCAATGCCATGTATATTAGTTAGGGTTCTGCAGAGAAATAGAACCAATAAGATGTATATATAGAGAGAGAGAGATTTATTTTAAGGAACTGGCTCATATGATTGTGGGGGCTGGCAAGTCTGAAACCATAGGGCAGGCTGGCAGGCTGGGATTCCAGCAGGAGTCAATGTTGCAGTCTTGAGTCTGAAGGCAGTCTGGAGGCACAATTCCTTCCTCTTCAGGAGACCTCGATCTTTTCTCTAAGGACTTCAACTGTCTGGATGAAACTGACTCACATCATGGAGGGTAATCTGCTTTACTTAAAGTCTGCTGATTTCAGTGTTAATCACATCTAGAAAGTACCTTCACGGCAACATCAAGAATGGTGTTTTTGTTTTTGTTTTGTTTTAAAGATTTTATTTTTCCTTCTTCTCCCCAAAGCCCCCCAGTACATAGTTGTATATATATATTTTTAGTTGTGGGTCCTTCTAGCTGTGGCACATGGGACACAGCCCCAGCATGGCTTGATGAGCAGTGCTAGTTCTGCACCCAGGATCCGAACCCTGGGCCGCTGAAGTGGAGTGCACAAACTTAACCACTTGGCCACGGGGCCAGCCCCTAAACTGGTATTTCACCAAACAACTGGGCACCAACTTGACACATAAAATTAACCATCACACTATGGGACTAGCTGAAATTACCCAGGGAGTCAATATATTTAGAGAAATGAAGACAGTCCAGGACTGAGCCCTGGCAAACTGCAAAGGAGGAGAAGAGTCCAGCAAAGGAGCTTGAGAAGGAGCTGGAGGGAGGCAGAAGGAAAACCCAGAGAAGGTAGTGTCTCAGAAGCCAATGAAAAAGTGCTCTAAAAAAGAAGATCAACTATATCAAGTGCTGCTGAGAAATCCTGCAAGATAAGGACGGAGTCATAGAAGTCATTGCTGAATTTTATGAAAATGATGGGGGGAAAGAAAGCCCAATTAGAGAAAATTCAAGAAGAAACAGAAAATAAGGAAGTAGAGGTAGTAAGTAGGTATAGCCAACTTTTTCAAGGAGTTTTGCTATAAAAACAGAAAAATGGGAAAGTAGCTGAAGAGGGATGTAGGGTCAAGGAAGGTTTTTTGTTTCATGTAGAAGGAAATTATTATAGCATGTTTTTATGCTGAAGGAATCATCCAGTAGAGGGAAATCTGGCAATTTCCAAGGAGAAAGGGAGTGAAGGGAGATCATTCCAGAAGTACAGTCCTTTGAATATACATCTATTATGCAACATAAACTTTTAAGTCAAATCTAGGTTCTACCACTGACAAAAGAATCAAGATACTCAGCCTCTCAGCTTCTTCATCCTCTTTCTACAAGGCCCCTGTGACCCTTCTGCTCTTTATCTCACCAGAACCTCCCCTTAATCTCTATGCCACAGCCGTTAGCCCTTTTAAATCTCTTTAATTACCCAACCACGGGGCTTTGCTAACTCCCAATCACTCATCAAATCTTAGTTCAACATGTCTTCCCTAAGGAAGCTGTTAAATAGGTCAAATCCCCCTATGAAATGCCCTGTGTTACCATATATTCTTTCTGCTTAGTACTTAACACAGTTACAATTATCTGTTCCTTTATGATTATCTGATCAATGTCAGCCTCCTCCTCTAGAACAGACAGTTCAAGAGAACTTTCTGTGATGACAGGAATGTTCTATATCAGCACTGTCCAACCCAATAGCCACTAACCACACGAACACTTAAAATATGGCTAGCGCAAGTACAGATCTGAAGTTTTTATTTTATTTGTTTAATTTAAATGAAAATAGCCACATGTGCGCAGGGACCAGGATTATTTATGCTCACCATGTTCCCAGAATTTAATACAGTACCCACACACAGTAATTGCTCAATAAATATTTGTTAATGGGGATATTACTAGTTAATTTGTGGATTCCATCTTTTTCCAGAGAGGAAAGGAAAAAAAGTTTTTATATGGTAACTGTTGGGGCTTCTCAGTCTTCCTATAAAGGCAAATGACTTTCAAGAATTTGATCTACCCCAGAGGGTAGCTGGGATAATAAATAAGAACATATTGGGTGGTCTGAGTAAAACGACATCTGTAATATGCCTAGGAGCGTGCCTGCAACAGAGTAGGTGCTCAAAACGTGATCGTCCATCAACTTCACAGAGGGGAAGCGAATAACGGTGTGGGAAAATTGGGGAAGGCTTCACAAAGCAAGTGATATTTGGACCATATCTGGAGGAATAATGAAGGTAGGAGCGATGGGAGTGGGAGTGATGCCTAAGAATTTTTCAGTGCTTATTATGCGCCAGGCATAACCCTAGGTCTTCTCGTGAGTAATTTAAGCCTCACACAATCCAGTGAATAAGATGCTATTATCTCCTCGCTTTACAGCTGAAAAAACCTGAGGGATAGAGAGGATAATTATCTTGCCTATGGTCACCTAGCTAATAATTGGCAGAGCTGAGACTGACATCCAGCCCTTGGCTCTCACCATGATGCCATTCTACCTCTTGAACGGAATTTTTCCAGGCAGAGGGAACAATATGTACAAAGACTCAGCACTAGGAAAGATACAGTGTGTTTTTGCACAAGATGCAGAAGTATCAGGGGAGATGAAACCATAAATATATTGGATTCAGTTTGAGGTTCACAAGGCAGCCAGGTGTCTGGCTCTTTTCCCTACGTTCTTGGTTAATCCTCAAAATCATCCAAGTATTACACCCATAATACAAAATTAGAAACTGAAATTCCAGGAAGTTAAAAATCTTGCCAAAGGTCACAAAGTAGGTGTGTTGGAGTGAGGATATAAATCCAGGTGTGCCTAGCTTCAAATCCACTGTTTGTCTTACATTTCAATAACGTACAGTGAGGTACAAGCTAAAAGGAAGTAAAAGCAACATGCTGTAAGGACTAAAAAAGCAGCATTAACTTTCTGACAAGGACCAGGGCAAACTTCATCCATGAGTCATCCACCCTGAAAACTGCGAAATCCTACCTGGGGGACCATGATCACTGTGAAGCCTTCTCTCATCAAACATAGAACCAGTCACTCCTTTATTTCTTACATCAAGCTATGCTAAAGCCATCTGTTTACACGTCTGCCACTCTCAGAACTGTCACTTAGTGAGCACCTGTTTGCCAGAAACTTTACACGTTCTCTCTAGTCATCCAATAACCCTTTGGGATGTGTATTATCATCTCCATTTGCAAATGAGTGAACCAAGTTTAAGTGAGTGGCCCAAGGTCTGACAGCTAGTCCAGGATTTATGCCCTCAGACTCTTCTCTCTCCACCACAGTATTTTCACTTGAGGGGCTGGTCTTTGTATCCCCAGGACCTGGCACAGTGCCTTTCCCACAGTAGGCACTCAGTCGAGGTTTGAATTCAACTGGCACTTCAGCAGGCTTTTGAACTTTAGTGAAGGGGAGAAGAGAAGAGAGTCTAAGGTGTTCTGGTAAACCAGCTTTGAGTAGTCAGGGGGAGAAGCCCTCATCTGTAGCATTTGCCAATTTCTGTGGTATAAATACTCCTTCTTGGGCTGATTTCAAGCCACCAACCTGCTAGCAAAATTCCTGCATGTTTACCAATGGCTCTCTTGGGCTGGCAGCCAGTTCCAGCACATCACCCAAAAGCTCAAGGTTATCAGGTACGAGCTCCTTTCCCTCCTACATCTCCTCTTCACAGCAACCTCAGAAGACAAGGATAAAGATTGTTCTCTCTGCTGAAGCTCACCTCCACCAGAGCCCCACAACCTTTTCCAATTCCAAGTGATCCTAGGGATCCCACATCCCTTAAACATCCTGTCCCTATTTTATATCCAGGACTATTCAAGCCCTCCTGCCTTCAAATGTGCCCAGGCCCCGTCTTTTGCAAATATTGGAGCTTATCCCACAGTCTCATCTGGCTTTCTGCTAACAAGCAGTATAGCCCAATAGTTATGGCAGCCTCCTCTGAAGACACATAACCTGGCTTTTCTGCTGACAAGCTGCCTGCCCTTAGGCAAGTTCTGTTACCGCTCTGTGCCTCAGTTTATTCACCTGCAAAATGGTAATATAGTACCTACACCTCATGTGGTGGTTGTAGAAATTAAGTAAGTAGATGTAAAAGGCTCAGAATATGGTAGGTATTCAATATTTAAATTATATCATTATGTCCTTATGCATGGTGTAAATCTAGGAAGACCTCAGTGTGGTTAAGAGTTTAGATTTTCCCCTTTTACAAGTTATTCATAGTAACTGTCAATAATGTGTTACAGTAGATTTTTTTTTTTTTTGAGGAAGATAAGCCCTGAGCTTATCTTTTTAAGCTTATTTTTTTTAAGCCTTTTTGCTGAGGAAGACTGGCCCTGAGCTAACATCCATGCCCATCTTCCTCTACTTTATATGTGGGATGCCTACCACAGCATGGCTTGTCAAGCGGTGCCATGTCCGCACCTGGGATCCGAACCGGTGAACCCCGGGCCGCTGAAGCAGAACATGCAAACTTAACTGCTGCACCACCAGGCCAGCCCCAGTGGATGCTTTTCAATACTTAATTCAAGGGTGTAACCCATTCATCCTTCCTTTAATTAGCATGCCATTTGCCACAGTGCATCCATTCTCATTACTCAGAGCTTGTTGTTTCCCTGACAGTAGAAAAACATAATTTTCTTTTTTTTAAAGATTGACACCTGAGCTAACATCTGTTGGCAATCTTCTTTTTTTTCTTCTCCCCAAAGCCCCCCAGTACATAGTTGTATATTCTAGTTGTGAGTGCCTCTGGTTGTGCTATGTGGGACGCCACCTCAGCATGGCCTGATGAGCAGTGCCATGTCCACGGCCAGGATCCGAACCAGCGACACCCTGGACTGCCAAAGCAGAGTGTGCGAACTTAACCACTCAGCCACGGGGCCAGCCCCAAACATAATTTTTTTAAACAACTTGCTAAAAGAAGTGGAAAGGACATGAGAACTTCTTTAAAAATTGGTACATGCAACTACAAAGCTATAGTAATCAAAACAGCATGGTACTGGTACAAAAACAGGCACAGAGATTAATGGAACAGAACTGAAAGCCCAGAAATAGAACCGCACATCTATGGACAGCTAATTTTCAACAAACAATGTAGTTCTCCACCAAAATATTTCTGAACTCCTTTATCTACAGATTTACAATGCTTATTTAATCTTTCAATAATCTCAGGTACTCTTTTGAGGCTGTGCTGCAGTGAAGGAAGCTGGACTCCCTCCTACTCTCTTTCACAGGCTTCAGTGTTAACAATTAAGTGAATTTACTAGGCCTCTGGTTCAGTGTTCAGTAACTGGCCTTTTTTTTTAGATTGGCACCTGAGCTAACATCTGTTGCCAATCTTTTTTCTCTTCTTCTTCTTCTTCTCCTCCCCAAAGCCCCCCAGTACATAGTTGTATATTCTAATTGTAAGTCCTTCTGGTTGTGCTATGTGGGATGCTGCCTCAGCATGGCGTGATGAGCAGTGCTAGGTCCATGCCCAGGATCAGAACTGGTGAAACCCTGGGCCACCGAAGTGGAGCACATGAACTTAACCACTCGGCCCTGGGGCGAGCCCCTCACTGGCCTTTCTAAGAAGACAAAGTATTTTCCAGCTTACTACCATTATATAATGACCATATTATGGTGCCTCTATACTTATGAATTAAATAGGAGACAAATGTATGGTTTATACGGAGATTATTATACAAATCCCTTCAGACGAACCAAACTCAGCTGTTCTACAGGCAAAACCAAGATGTTACTAGCATCACTAGCTGAACTTTTTATTTTTAGCTCTGCACAGTAATTTTTAAAAACTCATTGAGTTTAGGGGCTGGCCCCGTGGCCGAGTGGTTAAGTTCGCGCGCTCTGCTGCAGGCAGCCCAGTGTTTCGTTGGTTCGAATCCTGGGCGCGGACATGGCACTGCTCATCAGACCGCGCTGAGGCAGCGTCCCACATGCCACAACTAGAAGAACCCACAATGAAGAATATACAACTATGTACCGGGGGGCTTTGGGGAGAAAAAGGAAATAATAAAATCTTTAAAAAAACAAAAAAACAAAAAAACTCATTGAGTTTGTAGAGCTATCAATTAGTATGCATCATTTAAAAGGTTCTAGAACTTTAGAAATGTTCACTCTGGCCCAGAAATCCATTCCAATAATCTATCCTAAGAAAATAATTATAGGGGCCGGCCCCACGGTGCAGCATTTAAGTGCACATGTTCTGCTTCAGCGGCCCGGGGTTTGCTGGTTCGGATCCCGGGTGCAGACATGGCACCGCTTGACAAGCCATGCTGTGGTAGGCATCCCACATATAAAGTAGAGGAAGATGAGCATGGATGTTAGCTCAGGGCCAGTCTTCCTCAGCAAAAAGAGGAGGATTGGCAGCAGTTAGCTCAGGGCTTATCTTCCTCAAAAAAAAAAAAAGGCATTAAGAATCAAAAAAAAATAAGAAGAAAATAATTATAAATACGGCAAAAACTTTATGTAAAAAGAAAAATATTTCTAACCTGTTCTTCCATAATAGCAAAAAATTTGCAACAGACTATTTGTCCAACCATAGAGGAATGGCTAAGTAAATATATTATATGGAATATTTTATAGCAACTGAGAAAATTATTAAGAACTTGTAATAACGTAAAATATTTTTTAAAACCTAGTATTATTTCTTAATAGTTGCTAAGTACAAAGAAAACTCACTGTTTTCATCTGTCTTCAGAGTGGAAAAGTTGGTCTGAATACATCTAATGTTATAAATGAGACACAGGTCACTCTCAGTTCAAATCAGGGTCTGGAGTATTAGTTGCTAACCAGGAAGATCCAAGGCTACTTCAGGCTCAGCTCCAAGAGTGACCATAGCCCTCTATCAATGACTGTAGTCATCAACGTCTTGGGATTCTGGAATTTCAGCTCTTGGAGAAATTAGAGGGGATGTTCCTCTCAATATCAGCTGCCTAATGGGGCTTAAGAATTTAGAGGTTAATAACAAGAAGCAGCTATATGGCACTTATTTCATCTGTAGGATCTAAAAGTTGTTCACCACTATTAATACTCACACAGCTTCTTGGCTGGTGATGAGAGTACTTGATCTTGTTTTATAAGACAAGACATCTGAGAGTTTACTGCAGTTCAGCCTGTACCCCTGAAGCTCTGCTGACCAATGGTTTTCTACATTAACAAAGTATTCTTTAGTCTAGAATTGAAATGGGACACTGAGAGACTTAAAACAAATGGAGTGCAGAAGAGGAATATTTCCACATGTTCTGGTGTATGTACATTATGTGTGGATGTACATGTAATACAAAATGCATGTACCGATTTTTTTTATTGAGGTCATAATAGTTTACAATATTGTGAAATTTCAGTCGTACATTATTATTTGTCTGTCACCATATAAGTGCTCCCCTTCACTCTTTGTGCCCACCCCCAGCCCCCTTCCCCCTGGTAACCACTGAACTGTTGTCTTTGTTGGTATACTTGTTTATCTTCCACATATGAGTGAAATCATATGGTGTTTGTCTTTGTCTGTCTGGCTTATTTCGTTTAACATCATACCCTCAAAGTCCATCCACGTTGTTGCACATGGGACGATTTTGTCTTCTTTTATGGCTGAGTAGTTTTGCTTGTATATATACACCACAACTTCTTTATCCAATCAGCAGTCAATGGGCACTTGGGTTGCTTCCACATCTTGGCTATTGTGAATAATGCTGCAATGAACATAGGGGTGCCTAAGTCTCTTTGAATTGTTGATTTCAAGTTCTTTAGATAGATACCCAGTAGTGGGATAGCTGGGTCATATGCTATTTCTATTTTTAGTTTTTGAGAAATCTCCATACTGTTTTCCATAGTGGCAGCACCAGTTTGCATTCCCACCAGCAGTGTATGAGGGTTCCCTTTTCCCCACAACCTCTCCAACACTTTTTGATTTTTGTCTTGATGATTATAGCCATTTTAACAGGTGTAAGGTGCTATCTTAGTGTAGTGGGTTTTTTTAATTTTTTTTTAAAGATTGGTACCTGAGCTAACAACTGTTGCCAATCTTCTTTTTTTTTTTTTTTCCTGTTTTCTCCCCAAATCCCCCCAGTACATAGTTCTATATTTTAGTTGTGGGTCCTTCTAGTTGTGGCATGTGGGATGCCGCCTCAACATGGCCTAATGAGCGGTGCCATGTCTGCACCCAGGATCCGAACCCTGGGCCGCCGAAGTGGAGCACACAAATTTAATCACTCGGCCACAGGGCCGGCTCCTCTTAGTGTAGTTTTGATTTGCATTTCCCTGATGATTAGTGATGCTGAACATCTTTTCATGTGTCTATTGGCCATCTGTATATCTTCTTTGGAGGAACGTCTGTTCATATCCTCTGCCCATTTTTTGATGGGTTGCTTTTTTGTTGTTCAGTTGTGTGAGTTCTTTATATATGATGGTGATTAACCCCTTGTCAGATACATAATTTGCAAATATTTTCTCCCAATTGGTGAGTTGTCTTTTCGTTTTGATTGGTTTCCTTTGCCTTGCAGAAGCTCTTCAGTCTGAACTCCAACTTATTTTTTCTTTTGTTTCCCTTGTCCAAGAAGATATGGTATTTGAAAACATCCTTTTAAGACTGATGTCAAAGAGTGTACTGCCTATATTTTCTTCTAGAAGTTTTATGGTTTCAGGTCTTACCTTCAAGTCTTTGATCCATTTTGAGTTAATTTTTGTGCATGGCGAAAGATAATGGTCTACTTTCATTCTTTTGCATGTGGCTGTCCAGGTTTTCCAACACCATTTATTGAAGACACTTTCCTTTCTCCACTGTATGTTCTTAGCTCCTTTGTCGAAGATTAGTTGTCTGTAGATGCACCTTATTCATCTTTTTTTTCCTGCCAGTGCTTAGCACATAAATAGGCGCCCAAAACACACCAGTCAAATGAATAAGCATCAATACCAAAGTGGTGAGACCTGCGCTAGCCTAGAGTACCTCTTCTTGCAAGGGGTTTTTATTTGTTTAAGGAAAGCAATCCCTGAAGAGGCAACTGGGGAACCAGACAGGCCTGGGCTTGACACAGCAACACTGGGCAACTTTCTAAAATGCTGAGCATTTGCTTCCTCACTTGTAAAACAGAATTAAATCCAATAATCTCACAAGTTTGGTGTGAAGATTACGTGAGAAAGATGTAAAACACTGGTACAAAAAAGGAACTCAAATGTTAGTTCCTCTCCCTCTCGCTGAAGACATTAAAGCCATGCTCTCTATAAACAGCCGGGGACAAGGAGCATACACATTAGAACCCCGAAGCTACTGACATATGACATCCAGAGATACACTTCTGGCAAATTGTCACACAAGTCCTCTCAAACCTTCCATCTGTTTTCACATCAACAGGTGAAGAATGGCAGCAGCTGCCAGACCAAATTAAGATGATTACATTGATGTCGTCTGTTACTCAGATCAAGGCCACTGGGCAGATACCCGAGGCCAAGAAACAAGGCTTCATATATCAACAAGCTCTGTGAGTGGCAGCTCACAGGGACATCCTGTGTCATCCACAGGGACAGCTAACATGCAGCTGGCATGATGGCAGGTTGCACAACCTCTGGTTGCAATAGTCACTGCCACATCCAAGAACACCTATCATAGTATCAATACCATGAACACCATACACAAGGCACGTAGGGCGAGTCATGGAAGCTTCTGAGGAAGTAGATGGAGGAAGCAGAGGGGAGGGACCAGGAATTACCAATGGGTTCACCAGCAAGCCAGATCTCCTGTATATTAATACTTTTCTACACCTTGTTTCCTCATGATAAGAAGGTGATATCACTACCTACCCCACTGATGGTATTTTGAAGATTAAACAGGAGAACATGCACAGCCTCCAGCAGAGGGAGGAGAGCATTTACGACTACTACCACTACCCACACACAGATGATAATGCCAACGTCTTCCGGGAGCTGAGCTCCTCTCTCCAAGACCAATCTTGGCAGATCCAAATTGATCTTGACAATTGTTCTCAAATAACAACCTTAATTTATATAGACTGGCCCAAAAGAAGGAAGAAGAAAACTTTGGGGTGGTAGGGGAGCTTCCCTTCTTGATTTTCTTGGAGAAATACTGCAAACACAGGAACTCCCTGTGCAGTCACTACATTACCAGTCCAGTTAGACAACACACTGCCCTCCACTCTAAAGGAGGATAAAGGGGATTTTCTGAGGGAAAAAAAGTAAGTCTAACTCCAGAAGAGCAAGAAGCACACCTGCCCAGTTCCCTCGTATATTTCCAGTGCTTATACAGAGCCTAGCATACAGCAAGCACTAAATAAACATGCACAATGAATAAACGCACCTACCTGATTCTATACCAAACACCCCTGCCTACCAATTGTCCCTCGGGCTCTTTGAGAATCTACTATGCTCCAGGCACTGGGGTGATTAGGTAGCCAAGACTAGTATGAAAATCATGCCTATGGAGGGATCTCTGTGGAGGCAGGCAGAAACAGATAAAAAGCTATTCTCTCAGGAAACCAGCACTTAGAGACCACCTCAGCAATTCTAGCTCTGTACTTACAAGCTTCTTGAAGACATGGACCAGATCATATCTCTCTCCTACGAGGCTGGCCTGTGAGGCCCTGCACATGTTGGACAGTGCTCCTTCCATGCTGGGGACAAGTAACCTCAGAGAATCAAAAGTGGTTGGATTAACCCTCACACTTCCTATCTGCCTTAGAACAGAGATGTCAAACTTTTGGTGTCAGCCCCCCTTTACATTCTTGAAGAATTACTGAGGACCCCAAAGAACTTTAGTTTATATGGGTTATAGCTATCAATATTTACCACATTAGAAATTAAAACAGACATTTAAAAAGTATTTATTAATTCACTTAAAATTAATAATAATAAATCCATTACATGTTAACACAAATAATATAATTAAAAATAACTATATTTTCCAAAACAAAAAAATATAGTCAGAAGATTGGCATTATTTTATATTTTTGCAATTTTTTTAGTGTCTGGCTTTACAAAAGACAGCCAAATATGTGCTTCTGCATCCAACTTATTGTGATATGTGTTGTTTTGGTAGAAGTGTATGAAGAAAACTCAGTTTCACAGAGACAAGTAGTCGGAAAAAGGAGAAATATTTAATAGATTTTTCAGATAATTGTGGATATTATTCTTTGACACTACACCAAAACTCAACAAGTAGTAGTTGATTAAAAGTTAGCTGCAGTGTGGAATCTGAAACCATATGGATGAACTTTTCATACTCTATCACATTAAAATCCACTGGTCTGTCTTATACTTTGAGCGGCTTTTTTCCCCATAAATGACTTTGTAAGATCATACATTGATCATTTAGAAAATATTCATTCACTAAGTTATGCATATTTCCAAATGTTGACATATTTCAATATATAACATCAAAAAAAATCACATTCATAAACATTACCACCAACCTCATCAGAAAAGTCTCTAAGTTTTGAAAAGCTATCAAGTTCACATGGCAGATATAAAATTCAAATTTTCACCTGAAAGCTCAAATTTTGTCATTGGCAACAAATACTGTCAGTTGTTTTCCTTGAACTGACAGACACACTTTGTTTATTTTGGGGGAAATGTCTGTCAAATACCCAAGTCTGAATAACCATACTTGCACTATCAGTCATTCTTTCAAGTATAAGGTGTTCCATGAAAAAAGCAGCTAGTTCAGTTTGCAACCCAAACTATTAAATGCACAAGTGCTTTTCCTTGAGACAACCATCATACATCATGCACAAAAACACTATGCAGATTCCTCATCACACAGCATATTAAAAAGATGTATACTCAAAGGGTTGAGATTTAATAAAGTTAATTTTTACTACTTAATTGAGCAGAGTCAAGTAAAATGGACCTTTTCTCCTACTGTGAGTGTGTGGTAGTGAAGATTGTAACATACATAGTACAGTTTGGTGCCCCTAATTGATTCACGCTAAGCCATCAGCAGTTTTACCATGTTTTTATACCATCAATGAAATGTCAAAAACAAGTAAAATGGTAAATGATGTCTTATTATTATGAAAACAGTTTTGACTTTGAGGACCCCCAAAAGGTCTTCGGCACCCCCAGGAGTCTGCAGGCCACATTTTGAGAACTGCTGCCTCCCTCTGTGCATCCTGCTCCGCCCCTGCAAGCTGCTCAAGTTCCAGACTGTAAGTGAGCGTGGGAAGGAAGAGCGCTTCTTAGCTGTGATGAAGCAACAAGTGAGGACAGAGGATCCTCGGTCCCTTCATCTAGCAAGAGGCTCCCATCCTGCAACTACAGAAGCTGGTCCTAGCAAACCTATCCCAACTCACATACTTCAGGTTTTCTTAGACAGGACTTCAAGCAAGGGGTGAGTGGGAGCTCCCAGCCACGACCTATGGAACTATGGCCACTTCCATAGTAAAGGGAAGGAGGTTCTCGTCTGTTTAGTGTTGCCAGAATTAAAATTTCAAAGTAGCTGACGTTAGCCTTTACTGACCTCCCATCCACCCTTTGGCACCCTTGTCAACCCCCTTACCTTCTTCTTTTTTTTTTAATAAAGATTTTTATTGTTTCCTTTTTCTCCCAAAGCTCCCCGGTACATAGTGTATTTTTAGTTGTGGGTCCTTCTAGTTGTGGCATGTGGGACGCCACCTCAGCATGGCTTGAGGAGCAGTGTCATGTCGGCACCCAGGATCCAAACCAGTGAAACCCTGGGCCTCCGAAGCAGAGCACTCGAACTTAACCACTCGGCCATGGGGCCAGCCCCCCTACTCCCTTACCTTCTGGTTCATGCTCCCCAAACACCTGGTACATGCTGCCCACCCACTTCCAATGTTACCCTCCTCACTTTTCCTATCCTTAAGAGACATGTTCGTTTGCTTTATCTTGTTAGCTTAATTAGCTTGCTGTGTGCTTTTGCCCCCTAATTCATATCAAGTTGCAAGTGACTTAACTCTTCCAGGAAAACATATTTTTAAATGGCTACTTTTTGACACAGATGAAATTTTAATTATTGGGATTTCCTTCCATGTACTCCGGAGTATTTAGGGGCAAGAACCTTGCTTGATGGAGGAATAGAAAGGTCACGCTAGGGGAGACAACAACATGGTATCATGGAAAGAACATAGACTGGAATTCGACAGGCCTATGTCCAAATTATAGATCCACTACTTATATGATTTAAGTGAAGTTAGTCGGTTCCTCTGGGACTCAATTTCCTCATCTGTAAAATGTGGATAAAATTTTCCTTGCAAAGCTCTTGTGGATTAGTGACTTTGTATACAAACCCAGCATAGTCCCTATGAAACAGCAGGCACTCAATAAGTAGCGGCTATTATCTGATTCTCTCTGTATTAGAGAATCTGTCTTATAAACAACAAATAATAGTTTCCTCCCCCACAACTACCTCCTTTCTCTTGACCCTAGAAATGAGCTTTCTATCCCAGTTACCATTTCTCTCTTTGGCTGAGTCTCTTCTGTGTTGTTTTGTTCCTTCAGAAACTGGGCTGAGACTATAAATGCCCAGGACTCTGCTTCCCCAAGCTTCTAGGCATGAAGGTTACCTACACTTCCTGATCTGGAGGGGCCCACTTTTCCTAATAGAAATGATGATGCTGGGGACTTGATCAGATTCTTAATAATGTTTGACTGATGAATCTTTGGGATTTTCTGATCCATGAACAAAAACATGAGCCCCATGATTCTAGAAAGAGGTTTTCAATTTTAACCCACCAACTTTTCTTTCCCTGGGATTTCCAGTCACATGCAACTATCTCCCAATGGCTTCTTCCATGGATCTTTATCATTACTTGTCTTTATATGTCCTTTCCACAATTTCTGAATGGATCTCAATTTATACTTAATTCAAATACTATTTGATATGACTTGCCAGAAAGGAGGCAAATTTGTGAAAAACAAAGTTACCATACAACCAGCAAATACTGTACCTGTAACTAGACTCAAGGTCAAAAGGAAGAATGATTTCAAAAACAGGAAACTCAAAGTAATACCAAGGCTATAAACCAGGTAAAGACTAAAGGTGAATATGATGTGTCCCAGGGGCGTGCTGCGTCTAAATGGTCAATAAGAGAAACCAACTGGTAAGGCTCACTAAACAATGAAAACCTCAAGGAAGAAAAATGAAAGCCAAACAGAACAGATTAAATAAAATGCACAGTCAGCGGATATAATTTACATATTACACAGAATCTTACCTGCTTGATCAAGTTCAAGCAAAAAATAAGAAACACGGATAGACTTAAATAACTTCTCTACCTGGAAGAAACTGAAAAACGAGGAGAATGTCCAAAAAAAAGGTTATAACCAACAGAAGTCTCTCTTCTCCAGCTTTGCTACTTCCCTCCTCGATCAGTCTTCTCCTTTGAACACTTTCCAGTTCACTTTTATGTAACCCACAAGACTCTCCCCGTTGATAGTAAAAATATTTAAAAGGGTATTTGAAGTCTGCTGAGTCCATCCTATTTTCAATGATTCACCTGTATGGCTTCATAAAATATATTTTACATGTTTAGTGACTCAGTCTATCCCACTATAAAATGGGTTTAACACTAACCATGTTTAAAAAGGCACCAGAATACTTAATATTTCCAAAACATTATGTGGCAACTCGGGAAAAAACACATCCCACAATAATCAAAGTATTATTTATTTATTTTTTGGCTGAGTAAACTTCAACCAACAAATCTGTTACAAAAGTCAAGAATATACAAATTATACCGGTAAAAAACAAAATTTTTTTTGAAGGATACGAATTATTTTTGCCAAATTTGTACCACTAAATAACATTTAAATTACTGATAAGAGACTTTAAAATGACATTTACATACGTGACACAGACAGCCTGTAATCAATACTTTAAGAAAGTTTAGAATCACATTTTTCCAGCTTATACAATAAAGTGAAAAAGGCCAGAGCAGCCTGAAAAAATCACCAATCAAGAGAAATTATTCTTGTCCCACTGTAATTTAACTACTAAAACAGTAGGCTTCCTACTGT
Source organism: Equus quagga (assembly GCF_021613505.1). Classification (NCBI taxonomy): domain Eukaryota; kingdom Metazoa; phylum Chordata; class Mammalia; order Perissodactyla; family Equidae; genus Equus; species Equus quagga. Next base: position 18,475,594 of record NC_060285.1, read on the forward strand.
ACAGAAGTACTCGGAAAGAGTTCTACCATTTCTATAGGACCAAATACAACACTGTGATAAAAAGGAGAGCAAGTTCATTCACACAACCTCGGTGGCCTTCCTCCTGCACCCCTTGGGACAGCACCTCTGCCCCAGTCTGAATTCAGCTCCCCCTGGCAACACAGGTTTAAAAGATAAGAATGCTTCTGAAGAATGACGCAGTGAATAAGGATGACTTGAAGGAAAGGGCAGGAAAGCTACAGTGGGAGACCACCTGGACAAATGTCATTTCATATTCCAATGCTCAAGTTCATACACATAAAATCATGGACTCTTAGGACTTCCTTAACCACTTAGTTTCAGAAATAAACCATTTGCAGTTTGTTACCAAAAAAAAACAAAAACCAACAAGTTTTCCAGATTTAGAGAGTAAATCTTAGCAGCTCCTGAAAGTAATTATCAAAATTTGATACTATGTGAAATATAGAAAATACACTCTCTAGATTCTGGAGTACACATGACCCCACTTTAAGAAACTATTTTGTAAGTTATTTTAACTCTGATTAAACTTTAGTATTGTTCTACAGTACAAGATTAAAGATTTGTATTGAATATCAGAAGTGCTGGTTTCTAGAGTATTTACTGATAAAAGTAGAGGATGGTAAACTTTGCCTGTAAAATAGACAGACTATTGAGAACTGGCAGTGAATCTGGATATAAGCAATAGATAAACTGTAATAAGACATTTGCTAATTCCAGCTGCATATTTCTGACTTCTCACTGAAATACCTATAAGAAACAAATATCACATTTTTTGAAAAGGTAAGAAGGGTCTATCTTTGCCTTGTAAAACCCACTCTTCACAGTAGGATGCATTCGAAGCACAAGTGGTAATGTGTTATAACAAGCAGGAAACTAACTTTATGTAAAAGTTAATTTCTTCATGGGGATTTCCCAATCTGAATTAATGCAAATTACATTGCTCATTCCAGAGAGAAATGTAAATTAACCAGACCAAGTACAAATATAAAAATGAAGTTTCTCCATTCTGACTTATTCACATCACAACTGTTAAATGTGATGATAAAATCAAAACTGAAGGAAATAATCTGAGGAAATGCTACTTCAAGGTAGTTTTTAAAAAGTGAATGTGAACAGCCAAGTATACAAGTTGTACCCCCACAGGAAAAAATCACTATTTTTACCAGGAGAGGCCCTACCTATCCTTCATGGCCAAAGACACTGAAAATTAACTTCCATATCAATTGGCACAAATCTGAAAACAGCTTATACATTATATATTTGGAAAAGCTACAGGAATGGTAAAACCGGAGGATGTTTGTCCATAAGACTTGGCATACCCAGGAATTATTCAGATAATGACATTAAATAAAGTTGCCAGAATAACTATACATTTTAATAAAATAAGTATGCAAATACCTACCACAAATTTTACAGGACAAGTTCATCATTCCCAGAGTACATTTAATTAAGTAAAACTGCAAAATAAAAAAATAAATAACAGGCCTGGCTTTGCGTTTTCTGGGAAATGAGGATGTCAGTAAGTTCAGAGATAAGGCAGCAGGGGTAAGAGTACTCACAGGTCAGAGAGACCTGAGAGTGCAGGGCACACGGACCCTAACTGCCTATCACTAGCACGGTCCAGACCAAGCCAGCCCACCCTTCACTGCACGACCATAGCAGAGTCAAAATTAGAACTTTCTAATTCTTGAACTGTGTTTTAAAATATAAGTAGAGTGAGCAAGTAGTGCCTGGCACATAGCAGGCACTCCATGGTGGCCATTATTAGCATAAGCACACATTGTAGGCTTCCAAGTGCTTCCCACAGATTTGAAATCCTCTGGTCCTCATAAGAGAGCTGTGTATTTAACAAGTATAGTAGATAAGGTGTCACTGTGTTCCCTATTTTACTGTTGAGAAAACTGAGGTTTACAGAATGAGAAGAGAGGTCTTTTAACTCCAGGCATTCCTTCTCCTACACCCCTGTGAGCATGGAGCTTTGGGGGCGGCTAGACTAGAAAAAATAAGCACTTTTTAATAGGATTAACTGTACTTAGAATAGTCAGATATTTGTTGACTGTCACGTAACCGAGCCTCAGTATTGATGGAAGGAAGATCACTGCCCAAGGTTTTAAGTCCTGACAGGAAAACAGGAAGAAGAAGCAGCTCTTCTATTTCACAAACACTTACATAGCATTTACTATGCGCCAGGCATGATCTGTGGCTTTTATCAATGCTACTTAATTTAATCCTCACAACAAACTTATGAGACAGGCACTATTATTATCCACAATTTATAGATGAGGAAACTGAGTGACAACAGGTTAATAACTAAAGTCACATGGCTAATAAGTCACAGAGCCAAGATCCAAACTCTGACTTCAGAGTCCAGGCTCTTAACCAATATTTGGTGACAAAAAATTGACAACTACATAATTGCAGAGCTAAAAAGAATCTCAGTAATCAACCAGCCAAAGATTAAACAAACAAGGGACGGGAACCTCAAAATGGACAAGATCACCAGAGCTAGATAATTAAGCCTCCAGAGGCTAGAAATTATACAGCACATTTCTAATACCCAGCCCTCTTCTAAAGTCTCTAACATTTACTGCCCAAACTAACCATTTAGAATTTAGCATGGGCTCTCTTAGATCATTTTTCTTTTTAAGCCCATGTTCTACCTTCTTAGGTTGACTAAACCCCTAGGGATGGGACTTGTCTCCAACCTCTTTGCAACCCTACTCCTGATGCGATAACCCAGGGCATCGCGATGGCCTTCACAGGAATCAAGCCTCAGCTGACAATGAAGCAGACTATGTTCAGGAGAGAAACAAAGAGGAAAGATTCTGCCTACTCTCAGTGTTCCACTGCCGCCCACCTTCTCTTTCTCCTTATTTGGAAAAAGAGAAAACACACACACATACAGAGTCAAAAAAGCCTGTCGCCATGTAAGGCTTCCAAAATAAAAAGGCTTCTGAATTCAGCCTCCCTGAGAGCTGGAAAATTGGACTTAATAAATTACCCTACAGGTGAACCTGGAGAGATGGCCAGTTATGTTTACTTCAGAGCCCGCTGTGTCCAGTCCTAGAGCTACCCTGAGTATAATTTAAAGCTAACCTGCAGGGACATTTACATGCCCCCAACCTTCCCATAAAGCACCTGATCAGGTTTGTCCTTCAATTCTCAGCTTCATTCTGTGGTTAAACAGGGCGCATTAAACCAATTCTCCCATGGCTGTGATCACCAACCTTCTCCCTCTGACAGTTTAAGATTAAGAACAAAGTAGGAAGCACAGTTTACTCTTTGTAGTCATTTTCCCCATAATAAGCCAGAGCATAAAGAGACATTTACCAAAATTTTGGAGTACCCCAAGTAACAGCTCCTCAGGAAATATTCCCTATAGACATGTCTAAAAAAGCAGCAAATCACCTGGTTTGGTAACTCCCCCACCCTAACCTTCCCTGACATTGACTACCTGAAAACATCTAGTATTTTGCAAAAGCTCAGAAAAAGATTACTCAAGCAATATCTTGTTCTCAAATCAACACTCCCCAAGCAATCTGAAGCAAGTTACACCCACACACACTCCTTCCTAAAGTGAAATCCAATTACTCACACCTGAGCTCAAAAGTCTGTCAAATTTTTATAATTCAACAATTTGTCATCACCCCTTGACGTTAAAGCCTTACCTCAGCACAGCGCTGGCACGCGGACTTACTGTAGACGACCACAGGGTGGCTGTCTATGCAGGCCTGCAGCCGGGCCTGGGGGCCTGCCGTGGCTACGCTGGTGGGTCCTGAGGGGCCACTCACACCAGTGGCTGGGTTTTCTGGCAAAGTTTGACGACGGAGATGATCCTTAGCTAGAAGTAATGGAAGCAAAGATGCTAATTATCAGAAAGGAAAACATGATGATGCGTTTTCTAATATTAGGTTCACTCTAAAAGCCTTACAATTTTAGCCCCAAGGGCCAAAGTAAGGAATCTGAGGAAGGACTCTAACACGGATTATATGTTTAGTTCTGTCATCTGACTGGAGACTTCTGGCAACTCACTCAATATTCCCAACTCATTTTGTCACACGCAAGATTAATTCTCAAGGGATCCTGACAAATGCTAGCAAGAGTCTGAACCCACCTGGAGGCAGGAGATTAAGTAACAAGTCCTGGACACTGAGGGCCACATTCTACCCCAGCCGTACTCCCAACTGTGGTTGAAACGCAGAGAGGCCTAACGCCAAGGATCTGGCCCTCTTTACACAGCCCTGCTCCGAGACGGGAGTAACCACTAAAACCAAGACTTACTCCTTTTTCTCCAACTAACTCCTGGGTAAGCAGGCACTGGATCTGCAGGTCACAGACGCAGCGAGATTTCAAAAAAATGCTTTCTTCAAATTCCCTGTTTCCTCCCCAGGATTTTGCTGTGGTCCAATCTGGCACCAAAACACACAGGAGCCAGCTTAGTGGCATATTATCCCCACATGACAGCACTGTCAGCCTGGGCATCATCACCAGCCAGAACCACCGAGATTGCTACCTCTGGCTTGTCAGTGTTTTATTTTTTTATTTTTTCTATATATAATCTAATTTATTTTAATTTTTATTTTTTTCGGATGTACATCATATTTCGAATTCTGTATACATTACATCATGTTCACCACCCGAACACTAATTATAGTGCATCCCCTACATGTGACCATAATCACCCCTTTTGCCCTCCCCCCTCCCCCCTTCCCCAATGGTAACCACCAGTCCAATCTCCAATGCTATGTGTTTTTTTTTTTTGTCGTTTTTATCTTCTACTTATGAGTTAGATCATATGGTATTTGACTTTCTCCCTCTGACTTATTTCACTCAGCATAATACCCTCAAGGACCATCCATGTTGTCACAAATGGCCGATTTCGTCATTTCTTATGGCTGAGTAGTAGTCCATCGTGTATAAACACCACATCTTCTTTATCCATTCATCCCTTGATGGGCACCTAGGTTGCGTCCAAGTCTTGGCTATTGTGAATAATGCCGCAATGAACATAGGGGTGCAAGTATCTTTATGCCTTTGTGTTTTCATGTTCTTTGGATAAATACCCAGCAGTGGAATAGCTGGATCATATGGTAGATCTATCCTTAATTTTCTGAGGATACTCCAAACTGCTTTCCATAGTGGCTGCACCAGTTTGCACTGCCACCGGCTTGTCAATGTTTTAAACTAGCTCTCTTCTTCAGGGCCCACAAACCAATCAAGCTCAATTCTATCCTTCTTCCTTGCTCCATAAGTGCTTTCCTCTCATTTCTGCTCATCTAAGACCTGTCCATTCTTCTCCAATCTCCTCATTATCCTCACAGTTGATACTCATGTTTACCCAGAACTAGACAGGGAGTTAATGTTTGCATGCATCATCTCATTTAATCCTTGCAAGGATACCATTAGGGTAGGTACTGCTACCATCATCCCTATTTTACAAACAAGGAAACAGACTCAGAGAGGTTAGGCAACTTCCTCAAGTTTGCACAGCTTACAGTAAGTAATGGAGTTGGATTCAAACCTAGGTCATAATTCTCTAGAACCCACATTTTTTTAAAAAACAGCTTTATTGACATATAATTCACATACCATAGAATTCGCCAATTGAAAGTATACAATTCAATAGTTTTTAGTATATTTGCAGAGTTGTGAAACCATCATCACAACCAATTTTAGAACATTTTTATCACCCCCAAAAAGAAACCCTGTACCCTGTACCCGTTAGAAAATTCACTCCTCATTTTTCCCCAACTAGCTCTCCCTCTCCCCTGCCCCACCTCCAGGTAATCATTAATCTGCTTTCTAGAATCACACAACTCGTGGTCTTTCATGACTGGCTTCTTTCACTTAGCATACTATTATCAAGGTTCATTCAGGTTGCAACGTGTGTCAGTGCTTCATTTCTTTTTACTGACAAATACTATTCCATTGTATGGATACACCACATTTTATTTATCTGTTCATCAGTTGATGGACATTTGGGTTGTTTCCACGTTTTGGTGTTGTGAATAGAGCTGCTAAGAACATTCACGTCCAGGTTTTTGCTTGAACACTTGTTTTCAATTCTTTCGGGTAAATACCTGGGAGTAGAATTGCTGGGTCAAGATAAATCTTTTGAGGAACCACCAAACTGTTTTCCAAAGCCGCCATACCATGTTACATTCCCACCAGCGATGTAGGAGGGTCCCCATTTCTCCACATTCTTGCCAACACTTATTATCTGTTCTTTTTGATTCCAGCCATCCTGTTGGGCGTGAAGTGGTGTCTCATTATGGTTTTGATTTGCATTTCCCTGATGGCTAATAATGTTGAGTAACTTTTCATGTGCTTATTGACTGTTTGTATATATATCTTCTTTGAGAAATGTCTGTTCAAATTCTTTTCCCACTTTATAATTGGGCTACTGGTCTTTTTATTATTGACTTGTAAGAATTCTTTATATATTCTGAATACAAATCCTTTATCAGATATATGATTTGTAAATATTTTCTCCCCTTCCATAGGTTTGTTGCTTTTCTTTTTACTTTATTTATGATGTCCTTTGAAGCACAGAAGTTTCTAATTTCAATAAAGTCCAACATATTTATTTTTGTCTTGTGCTTTTGATGTCATATTTAGGAAACCATTGCCTAATCCAAAGTCCCAAAGATTTACTCCCATAATTTTCCTCTAAGAGTTTTATAGTTTTAGCTCTTACATATTTAATTCTATGATCCATTTTGAGCTAATCTTTGTGTATAGTGTGAGGAAGGGGTCTAACTTCACTCTTTTGCATGTAGATAAATCCAGTTGTCCCAACACCGTTTGTTGAAATGTTTATTCTTTCCACACTGAAACGTCTTGGCACCTGTGTTGAAAATCCATTGACCATAAAGGTAAGGGCAGAGCCCATGCTTTTAACTAGTATGCTACACTGCCACTGCACCAAGACCGATATTTAAACAAGTGTTAACAAAATCAGCTAAGCCCATGAGCCAGCCCTGATGGCCTAGTGGTTAAAGTTCCACCCTCTCACTGCTTCAGCGGCCAGGGTTTGATTCCGGGGCCCGGAACCACACCACTCATCTGTCAGTAGTGATGCTGGGGCGGCAGCTCACAAAGAACTAGAAAGACTTACAACTAGAATATACAGCTATGTACTGGAGGTTTGAGGGAGGAAAAAAAAGAGGAAGATTGGCAACAGATATAAGCTAAGAGCAAACATTTCCCAGTGAAAAAAAACAACTAAAAACAGTGTTACATTAAAAAGCACCGGGCCAGGGCTGGCTGTGGTTAAGCTCACTTGGCAGTGGTTAGGTTCACGTGCTCCACTTCAGCAGCCTGGGATTCACCAGTTCAGATCCTGGGCACAGACCTACACACCACTTAGGAAGCAATGCTATGGCAGCGTCCCACATACAAAATGGAGGAAGACTGGCACAGACGTTAGCTCAGTGACAATCTTCCTCACCAAAAAAAAAAACAAAAAAACCCAGCTAATCCTGGAAAGTTAACAACGGTTATCTTTACTAAACTGGACTTTCTAACTTTCATCATATCCTCTTTTGTACTATGTGTTTTTAAGCCATGAATATGTATTATTTTTATTAAAAGTTTTCTAGGGGCTGGCCCAGTGGTGCAGCGGTTAAGTGCGCATGTTCTGCCTCAGTGGCCTGGGGTTCGCTGGTTTGGATCCTGGGTGTGGACATGGCACCGCTTGGCAAGCCATGCTATGGTAGGTGTCCCACATATAAAGTGGAGGAAGATGGGCACGGACATTAGCTCAGGGCCAGCAAAAAGAAGACGATTGGCAGTGGATGTTAGCTCAGGGCTGATCTTCCTCAATAAATAAATAAATAAAAGTTTTCTAAAAGCTAATTATAAATTTTTTTAAGTAACCCCTATTATACACTGTCAAGAGAGGATCAACATCTAAGAGACTGTTTTATGGGTTGTTTTGAGGAAGATTAGCCCTGAGCTAACATCTGCTGCCAGTCCTCCTCTTTTTGCTGAGGAAGCCTGGCCCTGACATCCATGCCCCTCTAACTCCACTTTATATGTGGGACGCCTACCACAGCATGGCTTCCCAAGCAGTGCCATGTCCGCACCCGGGATCCGAACCAGTGAACCCCAGGCCACCAAAGCAGAACACGTGAACTTAACCACTGCGCCACCGGGCCGGCCCCATGAGTAAATTTTAATATGGACTTATATTGAATGACATTATCGTATCAACATTAAGTCTATTGGGCTTACGTAGAAGAGTCCTTGTTCTCAGGAGACACATGCTGAAATATTTAGGGGTGAAAGTCATGATGTCTGCAACTTATTTCAAATGGTTCAGGAAAAAAGTGCGTGTGTGAGTATGTAGGGGAAGTGAGAGATTGGGAGAGAAACAGAGAGAAAAGAGGGTATAAGGAAGGAAGAGAAAACAAATGTAGCAAAATGCCAGTCTGGTGGTGGGAATATGGGTATTCACCATATTATTCCTTCAGTTTTTCTGTTGACTGGGTGAATTGCTAGAATTGTTGGGTTAGTAGCTTTCAAAACATTTTTATAGAACCCATAACAGTATATTCCTGTTTGGATTTGTGGGAGAAGTCTGGCCCATTCATATTCATTCCACCACCTCAGTCATGTACCTGCACTGAGGCTGGTTTGAGTTTGAAAAACTCAGGAAGTTATAAGTCAGCCAACCCTAAAACATCCTTCTGTAGCTAATAAGGAATCTCTGGGACTGACTGCTTGATTTCCTTTGTTCAGGCAGAATCCCAATGACTTCTCTGATGCAACATAAACATTTCTAAAAATAATTTCCTAGACCAGTGGCCCTCAAAATGTAGTAGGCACACTTTAGGATGTCCCTGAGGTCAAAACTATTTTCATGATAATAAGATGTATTTGCGTTTTTCATTCTTGGGGTCCTTAATAATGTTTAAGAGTAAAGGGGCCCTGAGACCAAAAGTTTGAAAACCATCAACCTGGACATCTTCAAAAGTTTGAAAGAAAGAATATGCAAGGGGCCAGCCCAGTGGCGCAGTGGTTAAGTTTGCGCGCTCCACCTTGGCGGCCCAAGGTTTGCTGGTTCGGATCCCGGGCATGGACATACCCACCGCTTATGAAGCCATGCTGTGGCAGGCATCCTACATATAAAACAGAGGAAGATGGGCACAGATGTTAGCTCAGGGCCAATCTTCCTCAGCAAAAAGAGGAGGACTGGCGGTGGATGTTAGCTCAGGGCTAATCTTCCTCAAAAAAAAAGAAAGAAAGAATATGTGAAAAGTGAGGTTCCCATAAGAACTAAACTTTTTATCTAAGCTGGCAAAAAAAAATTCTCTTAAAACTAAGTGAAGTGAACACAAGTTGGCTTCTCTTCCAAAACCCCAAAAACTAATTGGAATGGGGTAGTCCTTTAGTCTAGGCCTCTCTTAAAAAGAAAAAAAGAATGTTTTTTGTTGTGAATTGTAATTACATGCCACTTAAAATTCTGCAAAAAGACAAAAGAAGAATATGATGATGTAGCTTGACTCTAACTAAGGAACAGATTCAGCAACATTCTGTCCTATATTTGTCCTTACATATTGCATGAAGCTACAAATGCCTGTTTTTCTATTCTTTGGTCACGGGAACTAACAAAAAATCAGCAGAAGATCATTATTAGAGTTGACTAATTAGACTTTTCAGAAGATGAGGTCAAGGTCAAGAGGTTTATGCCACTCAAAGGATGAGAGAAGTAACTTGTGAACTTCAAAGCAAGGCAACAAGGGGGAAAGCAAAGGGGAGCTCAGCAGAAGAAAGCAAAATGGCAAGGCTCAACACAGACAACCTGCTGCTTGTTAGAACCTGAATTTTTGCCATTAATAAGCAATGTGATCACTTCAGATGTGATGATAAAAATTTTATAGCATTCCCCTCTGCCTGCTGTCATCACTTTCTGGTCTGTAGTTTTGTCACGTGTATGTTTTTATTCTGTTGCCTGCGGTTAAAAGCATCTGGACTCCTAGAGGTCAGAACAAATCAAGGATTTCTGCAGATCCTATAGCTCATCACAAAACTTTTTATTCAATTCAAGTGCAAAGTTTTGCAAACACTGCCACTCTCAGAATTTTTTTTTTTGTAGGAAGATTAGCCCTGAGCTAACTACTGCCAATCCTCCTCTTTTTGCTGAGGAAGACTGGCCCTGAGCCAACATCCATGCCCATCTTCCTCTACTTTATACGTGGGATGCCTACCACAGCATGGCTTTTGCCAAATGGTGCCATGTCCACACCTGGGATCCAAACCAGCAAACCCTGGGCCGCCGAGAAGCAGAAGAACATGCGAACTTAACTGCTGCACCACCGGGCTGGCCGGAAATTTTTAAATAAATTAATAATTGTTAATAGTATTTTATTCAAACCACAAGACACATGGAATATTACTACACCCAGATCTACCAAGACCACATCAAATAAGAAGTTATTCCATAAAAAACCTAAGAGTGGGGAAGCTTAAATGGGGAAGCATGACGACCTATAAAGTGAAGAAGACAAGATAATTGTGTTTTATAAAGTCTGCAGGGTATGAGACATGCTGGAAAAATAAAACACTAGTATTTGTGGAAACACAAAGACGACTAGAGACTGAATAGGACATGCTGATGAGTCTCTGACGCTGAACATAAATACACCTTAGTTTTCAGTTATTTGTTTACTAAACTGAAATAAAACACTGGGATGATTTTTTCAGCCTTAAAAGGGGTTTTCAGTTCTTACAAAGAACTTGTCATGTGAAGTACTAATTACAGTGGAAGCAAGCTGCTACAAAAAGACCTACAACACACTAGTTACAGCTCTTCTTCGTGGGTCTCCTTCAAAGGAGTCTTCTTAGAAATTGAAATTAAACCAGAGCTGTGTTGAGAGTTCCAGCCTCGAAGGAATGTCCCACCTGCTTCACTCCACGGTTGTATTCTAATATGACTGTGCGCCATGTTCAGGATCCAGTGGCTATATGAGGCTGAGAATACACATTTGAAAGAAAGTATCTCTTCCCCAAAGGACTGGTATAAGGCATGATGTATGACGGGAGAAACTATGCCAGAAGTTCAAGTGTGTTATCACTGGAAGGGGTGGGGTGAGGGTGGGGGTGGATTAGTCTTGGTTTACGGGATCACTCCACCCAAAGATTATCCTGTCAGGGTTAGTTAGGACCTACCACAGGGAACTTGGAAGGGTTATTTAAGGACCAAATGGTAGAAGAAAAAAATCTCACTTCCTCTTGCCTGTTAAATTTCATATTGATGCTGTCAATAAGATAAAAACATCATTTAAGGCAATGCTACAGAACTTTTAAAAAATCCTAAGTATAACCACATAAAAGATGTTACATGAAAGAATATAATTTAAAAGTTTTCCTTAGTATATTACCTTTTAAAAATGACTTAAGAAATCAAATTTTTCTTACTTATGGTAGATATAACCTTGGCTTAATAATGTCCTCTGGACTTAAATTCCTTCATCTATAAGAGTTGATGTAGATACATACAAAATTTCTGCAAGTATGTCTTTTCTGGACATAAAGCATATACATGTGTAGGGGAGGAAGACATTTCCTCTTCCCAAATGGGTGTTCGTCTGGCCGGAGAGCGAATTAAATTCACATGAGACAGAATAGCAAGAGAAAATTAAACAAAGCTTTATGAGGAACCATGGCCCGGGGCCTCTCTTCTCGAAGGAAGAAAGGGCACCAAAGAAGTGGGGTGCACAGAGTGGTTATATACCCCCAAACAGGGTGTTTCACATGTGATTGAAATGTCCCTCCCACAATAGTCACAAGATTGCCCTGTCGGCACAGTGCTTGATGGACACAGCAGGTAGTGGTCAGCTATCTCGGTGGGCGTAGCAGGAGGCAAGTCTATCAGGAGGCAAGTCTATAGTCTGGAGCTGGGCGGTCACAGGTGAGCACAGCAATCAGTTCCTAGCCTAAGGAAAGATGCTTAATCCTTAAAGAAATGCCAACGTTGGGAGGGGGAGGGAAGTCAGTTACAGGAGGTTACCAGACAAGCACAATAAAATGCAGATTTAAGTCCTTGCCTTTGGCATTGGTTAAGAGTTTCTAGAGAGAAGGTCATCTCCTTTCTTCTTCCTGGTACAGAGAGGGAGGCACCTTTTACAGATAGAGATTTACCTTACAAATGTAAAGGTGTCCTAACAAAGGGCAAGTTCCATTCCTCAGAGCCTCCTTCCCTGTCCCAGTTTATCAAAAGCAATCAGCCTCAAATAATCCTGATGCCAAAGAGACATATCTTGGGGTGGCCAATTTCAGGTCCCTACACATGGAAGAAAGTGTAGATGCTGCCTTTGATTGTACAACATACCCACTATAAAACCGAATTATAGTCATGAAAATATAAAAGGAATCTGTGGAGATGACTATGATGAGGATTTTTAGGCTGCTTAATTTTAAAATGGATTATGATGAGGATTTTTAGGCTGGTTAGTTTTAAAACTACAGATGAGATTCAGGCTCCAAGGAGTGGAAGTTGTTTGCCCCTTTGTTGGGAAACATTTACATTTCTAAGAGAAACCTCTATCTGTGAAGATGCCTCCCTCTCTGTACCAGGAAGAAGAGGAGAGATGACCTTGTCCCTAGAAACTCTTAATGGGGAAGGCAAGAACTTAAGTTGGTTGCTGTCTGGCAATCTCATGTAACTGGTTTAGGGTGGTGGCGTCTAACCTTTCTAACCTTTACTTAATCCGATTTGATTCTTGTCTAAAAGTCATGGGATCACTCAATGACCAGACCCCACCTGCACTGATACCATTTTAACTTTTTTTTCATGTTCTTTCCTTTGTCTTGTAAAGAGATGAATCATATACCTACGCCTTAAATTTAGCTCTAACCCTCAACTGGGGGCAGCAGCAGAAGCTCTGATTGCCCATGGGTCCTGTCCCCATGCTATTCTATACTATTCTCTAAATAAAAGAGCACTACTGCCAGATCTTGAGAGTCTAAGAAATCTTTCTTTCGACTCCTCGGCTCACCGACCCCGCATCAACTAAACTGATCCCTCACATACATACCTACTAAATACCATTTAAAAGCTAAATAAAAAGAAGTTCTCTCACCGACACTAGACCATTAATGCTCACAATTTCATGAAGCATGCTTCAAATATACATGCAGAAAGCATTTTGCACTTCTCATATTCATATTACCTAATGAGTGTTAAGAATAGCCAATAAATGGAGTAATCATAGTACATTAAAATGTTCTGCCAATATGACCAATATTAGAGTTTTAAATAAACTGCCTCAATCTTTCTAATTCTCTCATAAAAGGTTTAGAAATGAGAAATAAGGTTGCATTATATTGGAACAGATTTCTCTTAACCCCAGGGCTTAAGGAAAAAGTATAGAAAGCAGGGGCATTCAGAACTCCCTCCAATTCAGCAACATTTTCATGCACACGCACACACACACACACACCAAAAAAACACGAGGAGAAACAAAAATTAATAAAAGATACCCTACCAATCTACACACTCTTGTCCAGAAAACACAAGGGAGGGACCATTTTCCAACACATTTTATAAGGCAAGTATTACCGTGATACCCAAACTAGACAAAGATAATACAAGAAAAGAAAACTATTGACCAACATCCCTCATAAACAAAGATGCAAAATTCCTCAACAAAATAATCGCAAATTAAATCCAGCAATATACAAAAAGAATAATAATATGCCATGAGCTAGTGGGTCTTATCCTAGTGGATTTTGGGGTTCAAAATCCAAAAATCAATCAATGTAATCTAGCATATTATAGTCTAAAAAGAAAAACCATGTGATCTATCATATACCAACTAAATAGATACCCTACACAAAATGGACAAATTCATAGAAAGATACCACTATCCAAACTGACTCAAGAAGAAATGAAAATCTGAATAGATCTATAACAAGTAAAGAGATTGAACTAGTAATCAAAAACTTCCCACGAAGAAAAGCCCAGGCTCAGAGGCCTTCACTTAGTGAATTCTACCATGTTTCTACAGCAGAATTAACACCAATTATTCACAAACTCTTTCAAAAAACACAAGAGGAGGGAACACTTCCCAACCCATTTTATGAGACCATTATTACCCTTATACCAAAACCAAAGATATCACATGAAAACTACAGACCAATATCCCTTGTAAATAGAGACACAATAATCCTCCACAAAATATTCGTAAACCAGATCCAGCAAAACATACAAAGGATTATGTACCAAGACCAAGTGGTATTTATCCCAGGACAAACTTTGCACAGGTTGATTTAACATATTAAAAATCAGTTGATGTAATATCCTATAGTGATAGACTAAAGGACGAAAACTACACGATCATCTCAACATATACAGAAAAAACATTTGACGAAATCCAACACCCTGTCATGATAAAAACACTCAACAAACTCGGAATAGGAGGGAACTTTCTCAACCTGATAAAAGCCCATCTATGAAGAACCAACAGCTAACATTGCACTTAAAGGTGAAAGACTGAACGCTTTGCCCCTCAGACCAGGAACAAGATAAAGATGTCTGCTCCCGGGACTGCTATTCAACATTGTGTTACAGGATCTAGTCAGGGCAATTAGACAGGAAATAAAATAAAACGTATCCAGCTTTGAAAGGGAGAAGTAAGACTAACCCTACTCACAGATAACGCAATCTTGTAATTAGAAAATCCTCAGGAATACACACACACAAATCTCTTAGAATGAATAAGCAAAGTTATAACATACAAGACCAATATACAAACATGAATTATATTCCTACACACTAGCAATTAATAATCTGAAAATGAAATTAGGCAAGCATTTTCCTTTACAATAGCATCAAAGAGAATAAAATACTTAAATAAAATAAATACTCAAATAAAATAAAAAGGTTAACAAAAGAAGTGAAAGACCTGTACATTGACAACTACAAAACATTGCCGGAAAAAATTAAAGAACTAAATAAACGGAAAGACATCTCAAGTTCATTGACTGGAAGACTTAATATTGTTAAGATGGCAATATTCCCCAAATTAATCTACAGTCAAGGCGATCCCTATCAAAATTGCAGTTGTACTTTTTGCATAAATTGACAAGCTGATTCTAAAATTCTCATGGAAATGCAAGGAACTCAGAACTGCCAAAATCTTGAAAAAAAGGAAAAAAGTAGGAGAACTCACACTTCCTAATTTCAAAACTCAGTACAAATCAATAGTAATCAAGACAGTGTGTTATCAGCATATGGATAGATACATAGATCAATGCAATAGAATTGAGACTCCAGAAATAAACCATTATATTGATTTTTGACAAGGGTGTCAAGACAATTCGATGGGAAAAGAATAGTCTTTTCAACAAATGATGCTGAGAAAAGTGGATATTCACATGTAAGATAATGAATCTGGAGGCTTTCCTCATACCGTAAACAAAAATTAACTCAAGATAAATCTTAGAATTAAATGTAACAAGTAAAACTCTTAGGAAAAAACATTGGAGTAAATCTTTGTGACCTTGGATGGTTTCTTAGATATGACACCAAAAGCACAAGCAACAAAAGAAAACAATAGATTAATTGAACTTCATCAAAATTTAAAAGTTTTGGGGCCGGCCTGTGGTTAAGTTTGCGTGCTCCACTTGGGCAGCCCAGGGTTTTGCCGGTTCAGATCCTGGGCGCGGACACAGCACTGCTCATCAGGCCACGGTGAGGCGGCATCCCACATGCCACAACTAGAAGGACCCACAACGAGAATACACAACTATGTACTGGAGGGCTTTAGGGAGAAGAAGGAAAAATAAAAAAACAAATCTTAAAAAATTTAAAAGTTTTGTGCTTCAAAGGACACCATCAAGTAAAGCTAAAAAACAACCTACAGTATGAGAGAAAATATTTGCAAATCACATATCTGACAAGGGACTTGTATCTGGAATATACAAAAGACTCTTACAACTCAACAATAAAAACACAAAAATAGCCCAATTATTAAATAGGGAAAGTGCCTGAACAGACATTTTTCCATAGAAGACATACAGATAGTCAATAAGCACATGAAAAAATGCTCAATATCATTAGTCATTAGAGAAATGCAAATAAAAACCACATGAAATACCACTTCACATCCACTAGGATGGCTAAAATTAAAAAGACAGATAATAATAAGTGCTGACAAGGCTTTGGAGAAAACGGAAGTCTTATACATTGCTGGTAGGAATGGAAAATGGTGTGGACCCTTTGGAAAACAGCTTGGCAGTTCCTCAAAAAGTTAAACATACAGTTATCATACGATCCAGCAATTCTATTCCTAACATACAGCCAAGAGAAAAGAAACTGTGTCCACACAAACTTGTACACTAACGTTCATAGCAGCATTATACATAACAGCGAAAAAGTGGAAACAACCCAAATGTCCATCAACTGATGAATAAATAAAATGTGGTTTATCCATACAATGAAATATTATTCAGCAATAAAAAGAAATAAAGTACTGATACTTGCTACAGCAACCCTGACACATGCTTAGTGAAAGAAACCACAAAAAACCACACATTGTATGATCCCACTTCTGCGAAATGCCCAGAAGAGGAAAATCTGTAGAGAAAGAAAGTAGATTAATGGTTGCCAGAGTCTGGCAGGAGGGAGGAGTGGGGTTTTACTGCTCATGGGTGCGGGGTTTCTTTTTTGGAGTAGTGAAAAGATTCTAAAATCACATAGTAGTGATGGCTGCACACTGAACTATGCACTTTAAAGTGGTGAATATTATGGCGTGTGAGTTATATCTCAATTCTGTAAAGACACACAAGTGTTGATAGCAGCTCTATTTATAGTCACCAAGAAAATGGAAACAATCCAAATATCCTCCAATGAGTGAAAGGTTAAATAAATTATGGTACATTCAAACAATGCAATGAATGCAATAAAATGAAATAAACTATAGACACAACAAACTGGATGAATCTCAGAGGCATTACGCTGTATGAACGAAATCAACCCCAAAAAGCTACACATTCCATTTATATGACATTCCTGAAGAGGCAAAACTATACTACCGGAGAACAGATCAGTGGTTGCCAGAAGTTAGAAGTGGGGGTAGGCTGTCACCACAAAGGGATAGCATGAGGGAGTTTGTTGGGAGTGATGGATCATTAATATATTCTGACTGTGTAAACTAAAATTCATAAAACTGACACCAAAAATGTCAATTTTACTTGCATATTAATTTTAAAATAAAACAAAAATATATCTCAAAAGATATACTCACTGAGCAGTTGTTATAAAATAAAAAACAACACTAACATGGTGTTTTAAAAAAATTTTAGTGAGGTCATAATGGCTTATAACATTGTGTAATTTCAGGTGTACATTATTTTAAAGATTCTATTTTTCCTTTTTCTCCCCAAAGCCCCCCGATACATAGTTGTGTATTTTTAGTTGTGGGTCCTTCTAGTTGTGGCATGTGGGATGCCACCTCAACATGGCTTGATGAGCGGCGCCATGTCTGCACTCAGGATCCAAACTGGTGAAACCCTGGGCCGCCGAAGCGAAGTACACGAACTTAAACCACTCGGTCACAGGGCCAGCTCCCAGGTGTACATTGTTATTTATCAGTTTCTGTATAGACTGCATTATGCTCACCACCAATAGTCTAATTTTTATCTGTCATCATACATATGTGCCCCTTTACCCCTTTCACCCACCCCCAACCCCCTTCCCTTCTGGAACCACTAATCTGTTCTATTTGTCCATGTGTTTGTTTACCTTCCACAGATGAATGAAATCATGCAGTGTTTGTCTTTCTCTGTCTGGCTTATTTCACTTAACATCACACCCTCAAGGTCCATCTGTGTTGCTGCAAGTGGGACAATTTTATCATTTTTTTTTTTAAGATTGGCACCTGAGCTAACAACTGTTGCCAATCTTCTTTTTTTTCTTCTTCTGCTTTTTCTCCACAAATCTCCCCAGTACATAGTTGTATATTTTACTTGTGGGTCCCTCTAGTTGTGGTAAGTGGGACACCACCTCAACATGGCCTAAAGAGCAGTGCCATGTCTGCACCCAGGATCCAAACCCAGGAAACCCTAGGACACCAAAGCGGAGCGCACGAACTTAACCACTTGGCCGTGGGGCCAACCCCCAATTTTATCTTTTTTTTTATGGCAGAGTAGTATTCCATTGTATATATACATGACATCATCTTTATCCAATCATCAGTTGATGGGCACTTCAGTTGCTTCCACATCCTGGCTATTGTGAATAATGCTGCAATGAACACAGGGGTGCCTAAGTCTCTCTGCATTGTTGATTTCAAGTTCTTTGGATAAATACCCAGTAGCGGGACAGCTGGATCATGTGGCATTTCTATTTTTAATTTCTTGAGAAACCTCCATACTGTTTTCCATAGTGGCTGCACCAGTTTGCTCTCCCACCAGCAGTGTATGAGGGCTCCCTTTTCTCAACACTCTCCAACACTTTTTTCTCATCTTGTTAATTATAGGCATTCTGACAGGAGTAAGGTGATATCTCATTGTACTTTTGATTTGCATTTCCCTAATAATTAGTGATGTTCTCCATCTTTTCATGGCCATCTGTATATCTTCTTTAGAAACATGTCTGTTCACATCTTCTGCCCATTTTTTGATCGGGTTCTTTTTTTGTTGTTAAGTTGTATGAGATCTTTATATATTTTGGAAATTAACCACTTGTCAGACATATAATTTGCAAACATTTACTCTTTTTGCTGAGGAAGACTGGCCCTGAGCTAACATCCATGCCCATCTTCCTCTACTTTATACATGGGACACCTACCACAGCATGGCTTTTGCCAAGCAGTGCCACGTCTGCACCCAGGATCCGAATCGGCAAACACCGGGCTGCAGAGAAGCAGAATGTGTGAACTTAACCACTATGCCACTGGGCCAGCCCCTTGCAGCAGCTTTTTAGTCTGATGTAGTCCCATCTGCTTATTTTCCTTTTTTTTTGGCCTTGCCTGAGTAGACATGGTAGTCAAAAAGATACTGCTAAGATCAATGTCAAAGAGTGTACTGCCTATATTTTCTTCTAGGAGTTTTATGGTTTCAGGTCTTACATCCAAGTCTTTAATCCATTTGGAGTTAATTTTTCTATATGGTGTAAGATAATGGTCTGCTTTCATTCTTTTGGATGTTGCTGTCCAGTTTTCCCAAGACCATTCCTTTCTCCACTGTATGTTCTTAGCTCCTTTGTGGAAGATTAGCTATTTGTAGCTGTGAGGTTTTATTTCTGGGTTTTCAATTTTGTTCCATTGATCTGTGTATCTATTTTTGTCCCAGTACCATGCTGTTTCGGTTACCATGGCTTTGTAGTATATTTTGAAATCAGGGAGTATGATGCCTCCAGCTTTGTTCTTTTTTCCTAGGAATGGTTTGGCTATTTGGGGTCTTTTGTTGTTCCATATAAATTTTAGGATTCTTTGTTCTATTTCTGTGAAGAATGTCACTGGGATTCTGATTGGGATTGCATTGAATCTGTAGATTGCTTTACATAAAATTGACATTTTAACTATGTTTATTATTCCAATCCATGAGCATGGAATATCTTTCCATGAAATGCAGATCTTATACATGGAAGAGGGACATGAATTAAAAGATCATTCCTTTCAGAGAACTGGTCCCAGAAATGTACTTCAATTTATGAAAATTTCTCTTTTCAAACCTTTTTCAAATGCAATTAAGATATTATCTTGGATCTTAATATATTTATTACTGTAAAGCAAGTTCTTTCCTGCTATCTCAGGAGTTGCTGTTTTACCCATATAAAATGAAATACATGAGTTAAAATCTTAGTAGTTATTCAGGTATGCATTCCAGGAGCCAAGACCAGAAAAAAGACATGTCTTAGATAAACATGTGAAATTACCTTGTGTATTGTAGAATACCATAAAATGCTAGGTATTTTTATTTGGAATTATTACATGTCCTATGCAGTTAGGGGCTTGATGTTAAATTTTTCTGGGAGATAGATCCACAAATTTTAGAGCTGGAAAGGACTTCATGTTTATCCATTCACTTTATTTTGCAAATGAGGAAACCAACGCCCAGAAGAGCTATGGAACTTGTCTAAGATCACACAGCTAGTTGATGGTAGTAGAGGAACCAGAACTCTGTTCTCTTGACTCTAATTCTCCTTCCACCCCGCCTCAAGTGACTTGTGGAGCCATACGCTAAATAAGTAGCCCTCAAATGTAACCGAAGCTCTCTGTAATGATGGTCCTACATTGGGAACCAACCTAAAGGGCTAAGTTGTTTTATATCAGGTTCTTCTGGTTCAGGGTTATGTTCCAGGGACACGACTGATTTACGGACATGCAGTGATAAAGGGATTCTACTCTGCTTTGTAGGCAGAGTCAGTGAGCTGACAGCATTCAGCACTTGCCACCTAAGCTGGACATTTTTAGCTGTATTAAGGATTTCTGTGACTCATTTTTAGTAGATTCATCCCTTAATATAAGGTTAAGCTGTCCTGAATATGCTCTTTTTTTCCATTGTTTCCAGGTACTGGCAATCCTCTAAAAAGTTTCATTTTAATTTGATTGCTTGTTTTCATGGGAACACAATGCTTTACTTTCAAGTCTTATGAGGGGATGGAGGACGCAGGTCCTCACCAGGTCAGAGATGGGCAACCAGTCTATTAAGTGAGGCCGCTGGAGGGGAGGAAGACATTTTCTCTACCCGCGTGGGGTCCTTCTGGCTGGGAAATGAATTAAATTCACATGAGACAGAGTAGCAGGAGAAAGTTAAACAAAGCTTTATGCAACTCACCAAAATGGTGGAGGTTCTCCTCTTAAATACCACCCTCAGCTAAAGACAAAGGAGGATGTTGAGGGTGGGGGGAGTAACTTATGGGAGATTACCAGAAAAGCACAGTAAACAAGGCTAAGGTTACTATGCAGATTTAAGTCCACACTGATAAGAGTTTCTAGAGATAAGGTCATCCCCCCTTCTTCTTGGTACAGAGAGGGAGACACCTTTACAGATGGAGATTTCCCTTACAAATGTAAATGTATCTTATCAAAGGGTAAGTAAATTCCACTTTTCAGAGTTTCTTTCCTGTCTGCAGTTTTTAAAAGTAACCAGCCCAAAATAATCCTCATGCCAAAGAGACATATCTTGGGGTGGCCAATTCCAGTCCCCCACACAGTACAGCCCAGTGGTTAAGAGCATCTGCTTCCTGGGTGAGCATCCTGGCTCCACTACTCACCAGTTAGATGCCCTTTACCTCTCTGTGACTCATTTTCCTCACTTGGCTGTTGCAATGATTAAATGAATTAATACATGTAAAGCACTCATAAGGAGCATTCCATAAATACTTCTACTTTTCATTAAAAGTCTCAGAAGTAAACACACAGGACGAGAAACAAAGGAAACACAGGAAAACCAGAAAACGAGCAACAGAATGACAGCATTAAGCCCCCATGCACCAATACTCACCCTCAATGTAAACGGATTGAACTCTCCAATAAAAAGACACAGAGTGGCAAAATGGTTTAAAGAACAAGATCCAACAATTTGTTGCCTCCAGGCAACACACCTCAGCTCCAAGGACAAACACAGTCTCAGAGTGAAGGGGTGGAAGACAATACTCCAAGCTAATAGCAAACAAAAGAAAGCAGGTGTGGCAATACTTATATCAGACAAAACAGACTTCAAGATAAGGCAGGTAAAGAGAGACATAGAGGGTCAATATATAATGATCAAAGGGACACTTCATCAAGAAGAAATAACGCTTATAAATATCTAGGCACCCAACACAGGAGCACCAAAGTTCATAAAGCAACTATTAACAAACCCAAAAGAAGATATCAAAAATAACACAATAACAGTAGGGGACCTCAACATCCCACTCACATCAATGGATAGATCATCGAGACAGAAAATCAACAAAGAAACAGTGGAGCTAAATGAAAAGCTAAAACAGTTGGACTTAATAGACATATATGGAACACTTGATCCAAAAATAGCAGAATACACATTCTTCTCAAGTGCACATGGAACATTCTCAAGGATAGAGCATATGTTGGGAAACAAGGCAAGCCTTTACAAATTTAAAAAAATTGAAATAATAACAAGCATCTTCTCCAATCATAATGCTATAAAGCTGGAAATTAATTACAAGAAAAAAGCTGAGAAAGGCACAAGGATGTGGAGACTAAACAATACGCTATTGAACAAGCAATGGATCACTGAACAAATTAAAGAAGAAATCAAAAAATACCTGGAGACAAATGAAAATGATAACATGCCATACCAATTCATATGGGATGCAGCAAAAGCTGTATTAAGAGGGAAATTCATTGCAATTCAGGCATATCTTAACAAACAAGAAAAATCCCAAATCAGCAATCTTAAACTACACCTAACTGAATTAGAGAAAGAAGAACAAACAAAGCCCAAAGTCAGCAGAAGGAGAGAAATAATAAAAATCAGAGCAGAAATAAATGCTATTGAAACAAAAAAGGCAGTAGAAAGGATCAATGAAACAAAGAGCTGGTTCTTTGAGAAAATAAATAAAATTGACAAACCCCTAGCCAGACTTAAAAAGAAAAAAAGAGAGAAAGCTCAAATAAACAAAATCAGAAGTGAAAGAGGAGAAATAACAACAGACTCCACAGAAATACAATGGATTATAAGAGAATACTATGAAAAACTATATGCCAGCAAAATGGATAACCCAGAGGAAATGGATAAATTCTTGGACTCCTACAATCTCCCAAAGCTCACTCAAGAAGAAGCAGACAATTTGAACAGACCAATCACAAGGAAAGAGATTGAAACAGCCATCAAAAGCATCCCAAAGAATAAAACCCCAGGACCAGATGGCTTTCCTGGGGAATTATACCAAAATATCAGAGAGGATTTAATACCTATTCTTTTCAAGCTATTCCAAAAAATTAGGGAGGATGGAACACTTCCTAACACATTCTATGAGGCCAACATCACGCTGATACCAAAACTTGACAAGGACAACACAAAAAAGGAAAACTACAGGCCAATATCGCTGATGAACATAGATGCAAAAATTCTCAACAAAATTTTGGCAACCCGAATACAGTAATTCATCAAAAGGATCATACATCATGATCAAGTGGGATTCATACCAGGGACACAGGGATGGTTCAACATCCGCAAATCAATCAACGTGATACACCACATCAACAAACTGAAGAATAAAAACCACAGGATCATCTCAATAGATGCAGAGAAAGCATTTGACAAGATCCAACAGCCATTTATGATAAAAACTCTGAAAAAAATGGGGATAGAAGGGAACTACCTCAACATAATAAAGGCCATATATGACAAACCCACAGCCAACATCATACTCAATGGGCAAAAACTGAGCGCCATCCCCCTGAGAACAGAAATGAGACAAGGATGCCCTCTATCACCACTCTTATTTAACATAGTACTGGAGGTCCTGGCCAGAACCATCAGGCAAGAAAAAGGAATAAAAGGAATCCAAATGGGGGGGGGGGGGGGGAAGAAGTGAAACTCTCGCTGTTTGCAGAGGACATGATCTTATATATAGAAAACCCCAAGGAATCCATTAGAAAACTTTTAGAAGTAATCAACAACTACAGCAAAGTTGCATGGTATAAAATCAATTTACATAAATCAGTAGCATTTCTATACTCTAATAACGAACTAACAGAAAAAGAACTCAAAAACACAATACCATTCACAATCACAACAAAAAGAATAAAATACCTTGGGGTGAATTTAACTAGGAAGTGAAAGACCTATACAATGAAAATTACAAGGCTTTTCTGAAAGAAATGGATGACAACATAAAAAGATGGAAAGACATTCCACGCATATGGACTGGAAGAATAAACATAGTTAAAATGTCCATTCTACCTAAAGCAATCTACAGATTCAACACCATCCCAATCAGAATCCCAATGACACTCTTTAAAGAAATAAAACAAAGAATCCTAAAATTCATATGGGGCAACAAAAGACCCCAAATTGCTAAAGCAATCCTGAGAAAAAAGAACACAGCTGGAGGCATCACAATCCCTGACTTCAAAACATATTACAAAGCTACAGTAATCAAAACAGCATGGTACTGGTATGAAAACAGGTGCACAGATCAATGGAACAGAATTGAAAGCCCAGAAATAAAACCACACATCTATGGACAGCTAATCTTCCACAAAGGAGCTGAGGGCATACAATGGAGAAAAGAAAGTCTTTTCAACAAATGGTGCTGGGAAAACTGGAAAGCCACATGTAAAAGAATGAAGATTGACCATTCTTTTTCACCATTCACCAAAATAAACTCAAAATGGATCAAAGACCTAAAGCTGAGACCTGAAACCATAAGGCTTCTAGAAGAAAATGTAGGCAGTACACTCTTTGACATCAGTATTAAAAGGATCTTTTCCGACACCATGCCTTCTCAGACAAGGGAAACAATAGGAAGAATAAACAAATGGGACTTCATCAGACTAAAGAGTTTCTTCAAGGCAAGGGAAAACAGGATTGAAACAAAAAAACAACCCACTAAGTGGGAAAAAATATTTGCAAGTCATACATCTGACAGAGGCTTAATATCCATAATATATAAAGAACTCACACAACTCAACAACAAAAAAATCAAACAACCCAATCAAATAATGGGCTGGATACATGAACAGACATTTCTCCAAAGAAGATATACAGATGGCCAATAGGCACATGAAAAGATGTTCATCATCGCTGATCATCAGGGAAATGCAGATCAAAACTACACTAAGATATCACCTTACACCCATTAGAATGACAAAAATAACTAAAACAAAAAGTAACAAATATTGGAGAGGTTGTGGAGAAAAAGGAACCCTCATACACTGCTGGTGGGAATGCAAACTGGTGCAGCCACTATGGAAAACAGTATGGAGATTCCTCAAAAAATTAAAAATAGAACTACCATATGATCCAGCTATTCCACTACTAGGTATCTATCCAGAGAGCTTGAAGTCAGCAATTCCAAAAGTCCTATGCACCCCAATGTTTACTGCAGCATTATTTACAATAGCCAAGACATGGAAGCAATCTAAGTGCCCATCAACAGATGACTGGATAAAGAAGATGTGGGATATATATACAATGGAATACTACTCAGCCGTAAAAAAGAACAAAATCGTCCCATTTGCAACAACATGGATGGACCTTGAGGGAATTATGTTAAATGAAATAAGCCAGATAGAGAAGGACAATCTATGTATGACTCCACTCATATGAGGAATTTAAACCTCTGGACAAAGGACAAAGAGAACAGATTAGTGGCTAGCAGGGGAAAGGGGGATGGGGGGTGGGCACAAAGGGTGAACAGTTGCACCTACAACACAACTGACAGACAATAATATATAACAGAAATTTCACAAGATTGTAACCTATCATTAACTCAATAAAAAATTTTAAAAAAAAGAAACTGATTCTATAGACCCACTTGCACATGGGCACAAAGACACAAACAGGACATTAAACTGCAGCCTGTTTGTGGTAGCAAAGACTGGAAACAATCTAGGTGTTCATCAGAGGGAACTGGTTAAAACTGTGGTATATCCACACAGTGGAACACTATGGGGCAACTGAACAAATGACACACATTTTCTATGTGCTGATACACAGCACTGACATAATCTAGTAAGTGGGGAAAAACCAAAGTGCAAGATACACAGTATAGCCACCATTTGTATTTTTAACAGGGAGATATGCACAGACACACAGACGAAGGGAGCGCGGGAGGGAGGGAGGGACAGAGGGAGACAGCCAGTCAATCTCAGAGAAGATACATAAGAAACAGGTGTCAGTGGAGCCGTGATTTCCCTTTGGAGAGCTGAACTGGGAAATTGAGGGGTTCAGTAGGAGACTCAGTTTTCACTGTTTACCATTTTATACTGTTTAAACATAACACAGGAACATATTATTTTTTCAAAATCAGGAAAAAAGGTCAGGTACAGTGCAAGACCTTCCAGGGCTTCTAGTTAATTGGAGAAGGGAAATAATCACATAAGGAGACAGAAAATTGGTGTGCGAGTCAACTTTGTGCACAGATCCAAACATGAGGACAATGGGCATTAAGTGGCTTCTTTGATGAGCGAGTGGATGAATAATGCTCAGACTAGTCTCTCTTCCACGACTGCGATTCTTTTTCTTCAAAAGAGCGGTCTCTGTTGGCTGTTCCTGAGATCCGGGCCTGGTTCCACAGGCTGCTAGGAGCCAAAACCAACAGGCTCCAGGAAAAAAAAAAAAAAAAGTCTCAGAAGTTATACATTACTCTAGAAAACAACTCCAGAAGGCCATGTTCACTCATATCCCTAGCACCTACAATAATGCCTGACATCTAAAAGACAGTTAACAAATGTTGAATGAGTAAATGCAACCTAATTTTCAAGACCATCTTAGAAGTTATCCCCTCTTTCAAAAAAACTACACATTACAGGGAACTACAATGTTCTATAGGGGATGTTGGAAACATCATTCCTTCTTCCTCATGGCAAGGGCAATTTTACCTGCCTGAGCTGTCCCATTTGTAGGATTCCAAAGAGTCAGAGACAAGAGAATTAGACAAAAGAAGTCTCCAAGGGGAAAAAGACTTTACTGGATTGATCAACAGTGGGAGAGAAAGTCAGGATGGAATAACTTGACTCACTTTATTCAAACATTTGCTGAGCGTTTACTGTGTGCCATGCACTATCTCAAACGTGAAATCCAGCTCTGAATAAGACATCCTTGCCCTGGAACGCAGTCTAGTCGAATGCGCTACCCAATGCACTGTAAGCCCTATCACAGAAATGGGAAGGGCCATAGACGTCCACAAAGACAACGTTAACTCCAGTTGGGGAATCACACGACTCATTTAGATGGGGTCTTGATGGGTAAGGAGACTGTGTCCAGCAAAGAGGAGAAGGAAGGGTATTCCAGGCAGAAAGAGAACAACACTCAAAAACAGATGAGTGAGGGAGCCTGGCAAAGTCAGGGAACAGGAAAAAAACTGTGCCATATGCAAGAGAGGAGGGCTTAAAAAGAGGCCTAACGTCCTTTGTTCTTTTTTTTTGAGGAAGATTAGCTCTGAGCTAACATCCATTGCCAATCCTCCTTTTTTTTTTCCTGAGGAAGACTGGCCCTGAGCTAACATCTGTGCCCATCTTCCTCTATTTTATATGTGGGACGTCTGCCACAGCATGGCTTGATAAGCAGTACGTAGGTCCGCACCTGGGATCCAAACTGGTGAACCCCAGGCTGCTGAAGCAGAACTCATGAACTTAACCACTGTGCCACTGGGAAGGCCCCAGGTCCTTTGTTCTTAAAAGAAAGTTCACCAGGAGTTACAGTGTTGATCTAATGTAGTGAATGATTATTAATGACTGCTGGTGCAAAAAGAAGAGATCTCACATACAATTCTACCCTCTGCCCCTTCCACACTACTATGTGATTCTACTCACATAAAATCTACCGCCCTCATACCACTCTGCCCACACCCAGAGCCAGAGAAACTGACTTGGCTGTGTCTTTTTTTTTTTTTTTGAGGAAGATTAGCCCTGAGCTAACATCTGCCAATCCTCCGCTTTTTGCTGAGGAAGACTGGCCCTGAGCTAACATCTGTGCCCATCTTCCTCTACCTCATACATGGGACGCCTACCACAGCGTGGCTTGCAAAGCAGTACCATGTCCGCATCTGGGATCCGAAGCGGTGAACCCCAGGCCTCTGAAGCGGAACATGTGCACTTAACTGCTGTGCCACCGTGCCGGCCCCACGATTTGGCTTTGTCTTGTTGTTGTTGGGTTAATAAATAAAATTAACACTCCTTAGCAAGCCTGCTTCAGCCACTGTACCCTAAAACTGTTACCACCTAAGGGGGGTCATCTGCCCGTGGCAAGACATGCCAATAGTCAGGAGGCAAGGTGGTAGGAGAGGAAGGGTTTTTTATTACAGCCTGCTAGCAAGAGGGAAGATGGCCAACTAATGTCTGAAAGAATCATCTTACAGAACAAAGACTACAGGCGAGTTACATATGGAGCTGGTCTCCAAGTGGGGCCTCCATCTGACCTCCAGGTGGGGGCAGACGTCTGGTCTTGGTTCCTGATAGTCTTTTGTTTTACTGGATATGCATCAGAAACAGGAGCAACGCCCTACACCCTGATCTTTCCTTGTCATTGATGCATGGCTATCAGCATAGACTCTCTGCCTGGGGGTCATTACATTCCTAAGGAACTCAAAAGAACACAGTTATCAACACAGTAGCTGAGAGGGGCCATAAAATCTACAGACCCTGCAAATACCTCAGAGACAGACCCTTACTTATCTAGGCAAACTAAAGCAAAGATTCAAAGAGCTAGTGAGTCAGGGTTAACCAGAAGTCACTCAAAGTTACAATATGGTTTCTTTTCTACAATATGGCTTCCCTTATGTCAACCTTGTGTTGAGCCGGTATCAAAACCAGCTGCCTGACACACACCGGCCCACGCTTCCCTCCTCCCTCCTCGCCAGTCCCTACCTTCAGCTGCCTCTTACTGACACCAGAGAGATTTTATTGCTTATTCCCTGTGCTTGACTGAAGGCCAAATCCCAGTTCAGCTTTCCTTTTATTCTGCCTTGGCCTGGACACCCCCTCTTGCCCACCCAGATGGGCCTGGCCAAATCCTGAGGATTATATTACCAGGCTAGCAGATCAAATCACATCCAGAAAGACACCTTGGAACCCTGTTGCAAACAGGTATGAGGAAACCATGCTTCCTGCTCTCCCAAAATGAGGACTGTTTAGTCTAGCAGTATACATCTGACCAACTTAGCCTGGGGGTGGGGAGCTGCTTACTGAGTTCTGGTTCCTTCCACTCTACCTTCTTCCTTGATCTCACTGTGTACAGAAAAGCAAAAATATTGGCTCTTGTTCCAGTAGATAAGATTACTCCCTAAAACATGTGATGATCAAGAGTACACTGAGCTCACTTCAAAATAAATCTTTGTGGTAAAGCACTCAATGAAACAATCGTTAACCGGATACAGAGGGCAGCAAGCCCTCAGGATGCTCATAGTGGCTTTAGCAGGCTGCTGCACAAACTTGAGAAAGTAGTCAAATTTTGGCAGCACGTTTGAGGGGAATAAAGTACTTAAAATACCACTAAATAAGTGAGCGATAATTGCAAAGAAATTATAACTACACTGTAATATCCAGAATCTTAAGAAAAAACTTGGAAATAAAGGAAGGGGATAACAATGTCCTTTCAATGTCATGCTGGGGCATTGTTTAACAAGTGCAATCAAGGATCACTTAATTCCCTAAGAGAATGTAACTGCACTTGACTTTGCTATTTATTATTTTATTAGCGTCCAGACACTGAAGTTTCGCGTTAACTTGTACATTTCTGTCCCTTAATACCAAAGGTTACAGTTTTATTGTTCTGTAGACATTAATCAGTTTTGTAATTACTAGCAAATTCAATTCAGCAATTCTTTGACTATTATGTCTATATTCCTTGAATTCTCCTTTAAATCAGCTTTACCACTTTACTGATTCCTTCATTAACTGATGAGTTTAATAAATTTTTATACACGTTCATTTTATTTTTGAACAAGAATCATGTGTTTTAACTTTCTGAAAACCATACTTCGACAACAGTCATTACACTGTTCCCTCGCTCATTTCTCTGCACTGCATTGGTATCTAAGAAAAACCATTTTCTGTCCTGGCCACTTCTACACAATTAAAAGGCACCACTTTTTTTTTTAATGTGTGCCAGCTTGACATTACACATTCACAGGCCACAATCACCTGCAATCATACCTTGTTTGGCCCTCAGTGTTTTGCTTTATTTAATTGAATTACTGTTGATATTTACAAACTGGAAGCAGTCACAAAAATAATAAATAAATACAGATTTCTAGTTTCTTTTGAAAAATTAGAAAGAGTGGCAACACTACATTCATATTCCTATTCAATGGAAGGGGAGCTGAGTAGAGGCAGCCCCTTTTGGAGCATTCTCTCCTCAGTTCATCCCAGTCTCCACCACTCCCTATTGTTTACCACCTGCCTGCTTCACTCATTTGTACTACCTGCTGTCCCTGTAGATATTTGGGTTTTCAACTCCTCAGCCATGGCCTCCTAATTCTTCTCATAATAAGTTATTTCACATTGTATACCACTTCCCATCACCTGCTCAGTTCAGTTTTTCATCTAATAGACACTGACATGTGAAGTGTATGTGTCTATATGCGTGTATACACACCGGACACACACACACAGGCACATACACACTCAATGGTGGCAAAAAATAATATTTACATATTGATCAAGTTGGTAGCATGCCTAGATGACTTTCTCGACAAACCTGAAAGAAGAAAGCTGAAAACCATTGCACTACTACTTAATCCAACAGGTAAGAAATGATTTGTTTTTAACATCAAAGAGTAATTTGTGATAGTGATTTACAGCTGTACACATGTACGCTAGCTTCTACCAGCTAAAGCTCAGAGGTAAAAATTAGGATATAAGGAACACTTATGAAATACTCACTGATGTTCTATAAAGGTTAAAAAAAAGGCATACAGATTAATCCCTTCCTTCAGGGACTTAATCCACCTGTAAATCCAAAATACACTTAAGAAAAAGACTAAATAACTTAAAAGCTTTACTCAGTACACATTAACACAAAAAACTGAACATTCAAGTGTGAAGACCCAAACAGCGGGTAAAGACTTTTATTTAAATTATCTGGCTAACATGGGCCAAAAGCAAGTTTTCTCTTGAATTATCTAGTAAATCACTTCTCATTGCAGATTCCTAGCGTGTTAGTCAGGATGATCTCTGGTTCTACACCACAGCTTTCAGTTTCCTCTTCCTTCGTCTGACTCACCCCATCAGCCTCAACGATGGGCAGCAGCTACCTCCATGCAAGCCTCAGCCCCATCGCGGAGGACAGGAGCCTCTGCCCAGGAAAAGGGCTTGACTCTGGCCCAAAACTTCACCTCCGCGTTCTCAGACCTTGGCTCAAACAGGATTACCTGAGGCGACAAAGGTGGTGATTCCTGGCCCAACGCCCCAAGACTGACTGAGTAGGTCTGAGGTGGAGACCAGGAAAATGAGCTTTTGACCTACACATCCCCATCCCTTACGTAATTACTTCTCTTCCAGGTGGTCTTAGGACCACACTTTGAGAAACAACATCTTGCCTCACTGAAGAAGCTGGTCAGTATTAGCAACATCAGCGTTTGGAAAATTCCTAGGGGGGAGGGCAAAAGGGGTGATTAGGCTCACATGTGTGGAGATGGACTATAGTTTTTGGGTGGTGAACATGATGTAATCTACATAGAATTCGAAATATGTTACCATGTACATCTGAAAGCTATACAATGTTATAATCTGAAATTACTGCAATTAAAAAAAATTCCTCACTTACAAAAAACAGCCCTTTGCCACATGGACCATACAGATGCTTTTACTGAGTCCCAACTATCTGTAAGGCAGTGTGTCAAGGACTGTGGGAGATATAATAATGTACAAGACACATTCCTGATCCTCAAAAATCCAGCAGGAAAAATAAATGTTTACAAGTTAATTAAAATAGAATGGAATATGTGTCACGGCAGAAATCTAAATTAAACTCTAAGCACCCAGCAGTTAACTCCCTCTACGCTTCTTCCCCAGTACCTCGTACCTGTCCACCTTTATGACTACCCATGATGACACTGCACTTTCTACACTATTCCTCTCCACTAGACTGCACGTTCAAGGGCTGAGATCACGCCTTGTTCACTCCTGAGTCTCTAGTGCCTGATAAATAATAAACACTTGGTTGAAGAGTCATTCAATCAAGACATTCTTTAATCATGACAACTTGGGCCAGATTGTGAGAAACCTCACATTAGATGCTAGCTGCTCATCTAAGAAACCAGTTTTTTGAAACTGAGCCACATAATTTTACACTGGGAGGCAACTTAGAGATCACGTGGTCCAGCATTTCACTAAACTTGGTGTGTAGATCATTGGTGGTACTCAAGGAAGACAGCTTCTAGAATGTTTACAAGTGATACATGAAAGGACATTGTAAAGTTCAACAGTATGCATATATGTATGTGTATAGAAAAATATCTACAACAAAGCAGTGTTTTCATAAGTTAATGCTTAAAACAATGCTAAATTTATTCCAAAAAGTAAATGTAGAACAGGTGATACTTTTATGCTATGAGAAATCAGAGTAGTGGTTGCCCTGGGTATGGGAGTAAGAGGTATGAGGGGACTTCTGGAGTACCGGAAATGTTATTTCTTTAGCTGGGTGCTGACTGCATAAGGACATTCAGTTTGTGAAAATTTAGTAACCTATGTTATGATA
The DNA here is from genome assembly GCF_021613505.1 of Equus quagga. NCBI lineage: Eukaryota > Metazoa > Chordata > Mammalia > Perissodactyla > Equidae > Equus > Equus quagga. The sequence goes on from NC_060285.1 coordinate 18,507,958, forward strand.
ATTGCACCTTTCTGTATGGACAGTGTATTTCAATTAAAAAGTATTTTATTTATTTATTTTTTTTGAGGAAGATTAGCCCTGAGCTAACATCTGCTGCCAATTCTCCTCTTTTTGCTGAGGAAGACTGGCCCTAAGCTAACATCCATGCCCATCTTCCTCTACTTTATATGTGGGATGCCTACCACAGCATGGCATTTGCCAAGCGGTGCCATGTCTGCACCTGGGATCCGAACCAGTGAACTCCTGGCTGCCAAAGTGGAATGTGCGCACTTAACAACTGCACCACCGGGCCAGCCCCAAAAAGTATTTTAAAAGGTGGATATAGTTAAAGAAAAATAGTAAATAAATGGCAGTACATGGATATTGGAAAAATCCTGACGATGGTACAAGAAAGGCAGATTTGGGATACAGCAACTCAAACTCCATGGTGTAAATGGGAAGAGACTCAAGTGATGGCCACAAATCAGCTGCTTGACCTTGAATGCAAACCGCCCCCACCCAACCTTCTCTCCCATCTCCCCTTCCCCCAACTCAACTCCTCAACTCCAGCAGGACACGTATCCTCATTATTCCAGGATGGTCTTATCAGCTGCTCCCCCAACAAAATCTTCCCCTTCAGACACTCTTGTCAAATCCTAACTCTCCCAAGGGAGCTGCCTTCCCCCCTTGGTTGTTTTTACCATTGCTCATAGTTGTTCACAATATGCTGCATTGTGACTAAATTGTAAGCCTCTGAAAGAGATGGATCCTACAGCATTAACAAATTCCATCACTTGGGCAAGTTACTTTTCTGGGTCTCCCTTCTCACACCTATAAAACCCAGGGAGGAGGGGGCAGTGTAATGGTTGACTCCTGGGCTTCGGAGTCAGATTGCCTCAGCTTATATCCCAGCTCTACCACTTACCAGGTGTGGGACTTTGGGCAAGTTTCATAACCTCTTTGTCCCTCAGTTTATTCATCTGTAAAATGAATGTTATGATAAACCTATCTCATACTATCATTGCTAAAATGAAACAAGATTATTCATGTAAAGTGCTTAAAATAGTGCTTACTAACTGTTAGCCATTATTATCGTCATCTGAAAAGTGGAGAAAATACAAGCACCTTTCTCATTTCAAAGAGTAGTTGAAAGGATAAAGTAGGATGGTGGTGTCAGAAATGTGCCTAAGATTCAAGGGGAATTAGGGGCATTAGCTGGCGTACCCCTTTAAACCATGTGTCCTTGATGCTTCTTGTCTGGCTTAGGCACCAGCACTCACGATTATAACAGTCCTGGGCTTAGGCAACCCAGCTGCTTTCTCATGGGAGAGTTAGCCCAGAGACCCTGAGGTCTGAGGGAACACAGAGGCCCACTGGGTGGGAGTAGGGGGTGCTCTGGTCCTTGGAATGCAGGTCAAACAGGGACAGTCCCCTTGGCAAGCATGCAGCCTTTGTTCCTCTGTCTACTTAAGCCAGCTTCTCTCAGGAGGCAGTAGTGGGTACACATTGCTGTCCAGCCAGCTGCCAGTGGACGTTCCTTGTAAGTAACTCCTCAGTAAACCCACATATCTCGTTCGCTGACTCTGGGTCTTTTCTTTGGTCTCTTGGCAACCTATCCCGCACTGCTCACCCAGCTGGGTGTGTGGTAGAACACTTGGCGAAGACAGAAAAACCCCCATGAGTGCTGAGACTATGGGCGATGGAAGGGGAATCTGCAGGGGTAATCCTGGGTCCGCCCTGTGGGGGCTGGTTGCCACCATCCTTGAAGGAGAGGGCCCACTGTGTGAGTATGGGGACACCCCAAAAAACACAAAAGGGCCTAGGGGAAAGTCCTGGGCATGAGAGAAGCCCAAGCCATTGCTACAGCCATGGGGTAGCCCCTCTCCACCGTAGGACAGCTTGCAACGAAAGTAGGGGAAGTCCTGGGCAGGATAAACGATGAGAGAAAGAAATTAGAAGCCTGGGCAGTAGCTGCTGTGGTGGGATGGCCCCTCCTTGCCACTGTTCGCATAGCAACAGAAGCCGAAATGGAAGCTAAGACAAAGGTGAGGCAGCCACAAGAGAAATTAAAATTAGAAAGGGAAGCATGGCTGGTTCAAGTCGAAACTACCAAGGCTCTGTCAACACACCTGTGGGAGTCTGATGAGAGGATAAAGGTGTGACCAGCCCTGACCTGCGGGGGTGGATCCCAGGGACCTGCCTCCACCTGTTGGGCATATGCATTGCACCATGAGGGATTATACCACCGCAGAACTGGTGGAATTGGAGAAGAAGTAAACTAAACAGATGTGAAAAGCATGAAAATTAGGGGAGAACTTTCAACAATAATTTTGTGTTATGGTCTATGTATTTAAAACAATCCAAGATGATGGCTGACTGCTTTAATGTCACATGAAATTTTTGTGAGTAATCTAAACATAATTGTTGTGAACAAATGATTTAGATAAAAATGGGTAAGAGTTTTCAGGTACAATAATTATGTTTTATGGTATAAACGCTTGAAACTCAGCTTCCAAAATCTTTTTGGTAACTTGAAACTTAAGAGTTTTGCTAAGTTAAGCTAAATAATAAAAATTTGTGGAGTATCTAGGTCATTTTCCAATCAAGATAAAATATCAGAAATTGATTACTAAACATAGGTTTGTCTGCCTTTGGTTTCTTATCTCAAAGAAACTAAAAGATGCTTGAGTTTACTGATAAACATGCTTTGCTCATGGTGAAAAATTTTCTATGAGAAAGCACATATTTCTAGAAAGTCTGTATACAAGGAAAGTAAAATGTATGTTTTCAGTGAAGAGGGTATAACGAATAGAAATATTTTCCTTTGTTTTGTTAAGAAAGATAAATTTGTCTTAAAGAACTAGAAAAGAAAAAAAGAAAAAGTATGGAACAAATTCTGAGTTTTAAAAACAAGTGACAGAAGGTTTGTGGAGTAAAACCCTGAGGAGTTTTGTGTATGGTCAAGTTGGCTGAGATTAAAATAAAAGAGTTTCAATATCAAAAGTAAAGCAGTCAGGGGCCAGCCCTGTGGCTGAGTGGTTAAGTTCGCGTGCTCCAGTTCGGCGGCCCAGAGTTTCACCAGTTCGGATCCTGGGCATGGACATGCTGAGGTGGCATCCCACATGCCACAGCCAGAGGCACTCACAACCAGAATCTACAACTATATAGTGGGGGGGCTTCGGGGAGAAGAAGAAGAAGAAGAAAAATATTGGCAACAGATGTTAGCTCAGGGGCCAATTTATTTATTTTTTAAGATTTTATTTTTTCTGGGCCATGTCCGCGCCCAGGATCCGAACCAGCAAAACCCTGGGCCGCCAAAGCAGAGAGTGCCAACTTAATCACTTGGCCACGGGGCCAGGCCCTGCTCAGGTGCAAATTTGAAAAAAAAAAAAAAAAGTAAAGCAGTCACAAGAAGAGCCGCTGGCTCCAGCTTGCGCGCAGAAGTGAGGGCAGAGCAGGAGGGTGTCTAGCCACAGGCAGAAAGTACCTGCAGAGGACAGGGAGAGTGCGGGGAGTGCATGGTCCAGCCACCCCAGCACTGGCACAGCGGCTGAGCAAAGCGGGATGCTGAGTCCGGAGCGGCAGGTGGCCGGGACTCCCCTCTCTTCCCTCCTCTCTGGCACGACCAGGCTGAGCACAGCGCAGAGAGAACAGTCTGCGCTGCGGCTGCCGCAGCCCCAGGAAACAGCAAGCACCTCTGGGAAAAAAGTGATAACCAAACGCTGCTCTGGTGGCTTTAACAGTGACCCCAGTGACAGCCTGGGAACACCCTAGAGCAACTTCCGCCCCCCCCCCCCCCGCCGCCCACCAGGAGAAAGGCCAAGTGACCTCAAGCGCCGTGAAGGTGACTCGGGTATCAGGGGATTGGAGGCCACATGCAGAAATAACAATGTATTGGTCTACAGGAGCAAAAAGACATTTTGCTGTCGGGGGTGGAAATGAGCAAAATGACTTCCATCACTTCTCACCCCACCCTGCAGCCATGCTTCTATAACACCGCGCGGTGGACAAAACCCCCTGAGCTTGCTTTGTTTCATGATATTGCTGATGTCGTGCTAACCTCGGAGTCTTTTCCAGACCTTCAAGAAGCCTCCCGATCCCTCATCACCCACCTATGCCAACAAGGATGGGTGGTAAACGACAACAAAAGGTCTGGATTATCTGTCAAATACTTGGCTGTTATCTGGTCAGATAAGACAAAAGTGGTTCTTGCTACTGTCATAAATAAGATAAGGGGTGTCTGTCCTCTTTATAAGTTGGGGCAAAGGGGTATGATCTGGGACTGAGGGACCACCAAGCAGAAGGCCTTCACCCAAGCCAAATAACAGTGAAACAAATCCAGTCCTTGGGTGTTTAACACAAGGACAATTGTGTGAACTGGATGTTTCCAGTAACCTAGAGAGGTTCGGATGGGGTCTCTGGCAGAGGCAAGGCAATAAACCTTGGCTCCTGGTCCCCATTGTGGAAAGGGGCTGGAAACCAGTACAATGCCCTCAAACAACTGTGTGCTGCTTACTTGGTCTTCCAGCAGGTGGAGCCCATAACCTGTTCCCTGCTGGTCACAATCCGTACTCATCTGCCCATTGCCAGGTGGCTGCAGGACGCTCTCCAGAAGCCCCACTCGAGAGCAGCCCAAACAGACATTGGCAAAATGGCATGCACACTTACAACGACGAGGGACCCTGACCAACAGTCCCCTCAGTGCCGAACTGCATGCCATCCTGGGGCCAGTAACATACACCACAGAAAAAACAACCCTGTTAGATGAGGCGCCCATGCCTGAAACCCTGCCAAACGTACAGAAAGGAGAAGGACCAATCCCAGTGGAGGCCTGGTATATGGATGGCTCTGCAAGGGGCAACCCCCCTCCCGACCCCCCAGTGGACAGCACTAGCCATCCAGCCTTCGACCGACAGCGTGTGGTTGGACTGTGGCTCTGGGTACAATAGTCAATGGGCTGAACTGCGAGCTGCCTGGATGGTGCTGACTCGTGAACCCGATCCACTGTGTCTGTGCATGGACAGGGGGCGGTCTACAAAGGGCTCACCCTGTGGATGGCACAGCGGGCACAACAAAAGTGGACAATTAATGGTCGCCCATTGTGGGGGGCAGAACTCTGGGATGATATCTGGCAGCAGGTCCAGGGAATGACAGTAACAGTGTACCATGTGTCTGCACATCAGGCGATGACGCCACCAGGGAACCAACAAGCAGATGAGTTAGCTTGGATTCGTCTCCTGGAAGAAGTGCCAGCCAAAAGAGTGGCAGAGCAGCTACACAAGAAGACTGGCACAAAGGACAAAGAATCCTAGGGGCTATTGCCAAGGCCTGGGGCCTCCCCCTGCACTATGCTGGTGTGGTGCAGGTCTGTCGGGTGTGCCCTTCTTGCTCCTCGCAGAGACCCTGGGCCATTCCCTGGGACACAGGCCAAATAGCCAGAAACAACGCTGGCAAGTGGACTACATTGGGCCCTTGCCTCTTTCTGATGGCTGTCGGCATGCTCTCACTTGTGTGGGGACATCTACAGGACTGCTACAGACATACCCCAGCAAAAGGGCCACAGCATAAGAGGCCTGGGACGCCTCTGTGCTGCATACGGTGTTCCCACAGACATCAACAGTGACAAAGGTATGCATTTTACTGGCCATCAGGTACAGACACAGGCTGGTCAAATGGACATACATTGGCATTCTCACCTGCCACACAATCCCATGGCCACAAGGCTGGTAGAACAAATGAATGGCTTCCTGAAACAATTAAGGATAGAAGACAGAACCCTAGCCCACTAGACAAGACACCTGGCAACTGCAATACGTCAACTGAATGAACATGAGAGGCGCACCCAACCCAACGCATATGAGATGTTGACACAAGGACCTGATACAACAGTGCGTCTACAGACAAGGGATCATCAAAGAGACAAACTACAGCCACAGATGAGCACTCAGAACAACTTGCTTTTTCCTCTGTCACAGAACTCCCTACTGGGACCCACATGGTCACTTGCCCTGGGACTGGCAGGTAGGAGCCCCACTGGTATAGTCTCTTAACCCCTTGGGGGACAGGCTTAAAACAGGATATCACAGTAACACCTCCTGTTCCTCAAGGCACTTTCATCCTCTCCCCTCTGGTGTGTCTTGTTGGATGGTCATGATCTCTCCGTCTTAGTTCCCTCTCAATATCTTACTTTTCATCCTTAGGACAATGTCTGCCAACCTTTTCACCACTTAGGCACACACCATTGCCGACACACAAAACCACTCCAACTGCTGGGTATGCAGGGAGCGGCCTCTCTTCAACCACGGGGTTACCATGGCGTCTCCAAGCTGCCAACGCCTCTGACTGGAGAGCCCTGTGAGAGTGGAGGAGCGCTGCCCACCTTCCCATTCCTACCCCTCCACCTGGGGGGGGAACGTGCTTGCTTTGGTGTCCCTGCCTTTTCACTGCTTCTTTTATTTTCATGTTGTGCTCTCTACTGCTGTTGTGGTCTGACTACAGCGCTCCTCTCTGTGTCTGGCTGGAGGGAAACCATGACAGAGTGGCACAACGCGGACACTGTGGGGTGGAGTGCAGGGTCACTGGCTGGCACGTCCCTTTAAACCATGTGTCCTTGAGGCCCCTTGTCTGAGCCTAATGCCAGCATTCACGATCACGACAGTCCTGGGCTTGGCCAACCCAGCTGCTTTCTCGGGGGAGAGCACCAAGACCCACGAGGTCAGAGGGAACAAGAGGGGGGTCTCCAGTCCTTGGAACACAGGTCATACAGGGACAGTCCCCTGTGGCAAGCATGCAGCCTTTGCTCCTCTGCCTACTTAAGCAAGCTTCTCTCAGGGGTCCATAGCTAGTCCACATTACTGTCCAGCCATGGCCACTGGACCTTTTCTGTAAACAGCTCCCGATAAACCCATATGTCTTGTTGACTGTCTCTGAGTCTTTTCTTGGGTTTCTCGGCAGCCTATCCCCCACTGCTCACCCTGCTGGGCAAGTGGGGGACCAGAGAAGAGATGTGTCTGACAAGAGTGTTGCTGGCAGAGGAGGGGGCGTGTGGGCAAGGGGGTACACGGGCCCCACCCCGGTCAGAACCCCCAGTTAAACAGGCCTGAAGTGCCCTCTGGCGCTTACGCCTGACTTGGGGTTCCGCCACCCTCAGCTCGGGGGCCTGGCTTCCGGGAGGTGAAGGTGGGCGCGGACCGTGCGGCCCCTCCCCGCTAACACTGCCTCTGAACCACGGTGCTGGAACACGGGTCACCTGCCGGCCGGTGACCGGACTCAGGCCAGTCGTGAGCCTCGGCCGGGGCGGCCCGTCGGCCGGCCTCCAGCTGCGGGTCAGCGGGGGCAGGGGTCCTTCCCCGCCGCAGGGCACCCCCAGGGCCCAGGCCGGGCGGGCCTCGCCAGCTCGGGATGCCCCGGGCTGCCGCACGTCGGGCCGCGACGCTGGCGAGGCGCAGGCCGAGGGCTCGGGGCGCTGCAGCCCAACCCTCGCGGGGCGGCGCGGGCCGTCGCGGGGCGCCCTCTCTGGCCGGCGGTCGTACCTGAGGAACGGTGGGCCCTGCAGCTCGGGCCCACGGCCTCCTGCTGCCGCCGGGCAGCCCAACACGTCTCTTTGCTCTTCGCACAGCCCATGGCGCGCGAGGCACTGTGGGAACTCGCGGGGCTGCGGGGCGCCGAGCGGAGGGCGCGCGCCCTCTGCTGGCCCCGGGCGGTGGGCGGGGCGGGCGGTGGGGGGGGGGGGGGGGGGGGGGGGGGGGGGGGGGGGGGGGGGGGGGGCCCCTAGTGCTTAGGCCTACTTCTCTTTCAAGCTCATGGATTTTTTTAACGTTAAGATACGTTCAGTAATGATAAATAGGAAAATCAAAAGTGGAAAGAAGAAAAAAAGCGTCATCCAAAATCCTACGCTTCAAACTATCGTTGCTGCGTTTACTAATTCTTTCCCATTTTTTTCCCTCAATACGTAGTTTTTGCACCCAGCTTTTCCCTTAATACTAGCATTTTCCATACTATCACATAATCTTTAAGCCACAGATAATTGCCTGGCTTCCAGCCTCATCTCAGACTTTCCCAATGGATGAGACTTGCACTGACCATCCTATTTGAAAGCTCACCCCACCGTCACCTGACCCCCACCTCCTACCTTACTCTTTTGTTTTATACAGCACTGACAGCCTTCTAACTTAAGCTATAGTCTCTGTTTCCTGCTCCTACTTCCCTCCTCCTACAATGTAAACCCCGCCAGAATAGCATCTTCACATTTTTTTTTTCCTTTGTCATATGCCAAAAGCCTAGAACAGTGCCTGGGACACTGTAGGAATTCAATATTGAAGAAAGAAAGGGAGATGAGAGGAGATACTATCTTTAATAACTATCAATATAATAGTCCTTCCAAGGGAGCTATTGTACTATGCTTACCTGGTCCTCTATCATTAGACATTTGTTTCTTATTTTAAAATATTATGAATAAGATTGCAGTGAATATCTTTGTGTTTAGATCTTTAAGACTCTGCTTACACATTGCCAAATTGCTTTTCCAGAATGGTGGTCCCCATCTGTACTCCCAGTGGTAATGAATGAAAGTTCCATACTACCCGAGAGTGATATTTAACACCAAAACCACATGGTGCCACATCAGGTGGAGGTCACTGTTCCCAATCAGTGCATGGCTTTGTTTTTCCCTCTTTCAATTAATTGACATATGTTATGCATCCAACCCATATCCGCCTTCACTCTGGGGTTACACGGGGTCTAACATAGTTTCCTGCTCTTGAGGAACTTGCATCCCAGCTGAGATTTAGTGAGCTTGTCTGGTCACCAGATGTGTGGAATGGTGCAGGCCCTTTGTTTTTATCTGGGCTTATGGGCAAGCTTATTTCCTGCTTTTCTTGGGAGTAACCCAGAGTCAAAACGCTGTTGGAAAACACCAGGTGTTTATTTGCTTAAATACAAAAAACAAATAAAAGCTGAACAAATAAAATCCTTTTAAAAACAGACATGCAAAAAGCCAAGTGAATCTGAATAACAACCTCATCCAGGTGTTTGCAGTCTGTTATAATAGCAACTGATAGAATTAAACTAGGACTTTTTAAAAGCGAAGTTCTCTCCCTCAGAGAACCAGGTCTGCATTTCCTTTATTCAGTTGGAATGATTGTTTCAGAGATTTTTTTTAAAATGGTGTTCAATTTATGCTAAAATTACTGTTTTGTCAGCAAAATTCCAATTGTGGTTGTCTTCCCTTTTTCTCTATTGAAAGTACACATTTAACTAAAATGGTGGCTTTTCCATTTTCTGTTTAAATACCTAGGCAAAGGTAGCTGAAAGTCAGGTGCTGACCTGAGTCATCCTATTATATACCAACAATTCATTGGGCACTTAAGATGACTAAGATATCCTGCTTAAGTATGTTACTCATATCATCTCATGAGCCACAAGAGCTCTATGCGGTACGGACCATTCTTGTCCTATTTTACAGGTGGAGTGCTGACACTTTGTGTGCTAATTGACTGGGTTCACATAGGCTGATGCGCAGCCTCCTGGATCTCTGCTCTTAACCACTCACTCACCTCTCTCCTCGCTGTGATATTCCAGTCCACTAATCCCTGTCCATGAAAGGACTCTTCCTTGGGAAATGTTTTGAGTTTTAATTTAATTATACACGATTAATTTAAAGAGCATCAAAAGAGAGAACATCTCTATTCTACTAAATAATAATCGATTCTCAGTCCTCGTCACTTGACGTGTCCCTAGCATTTGACCCATTTTTCATTCTCTCCTCCTTGGGACAATTGGCTTCCAGGGTACCACATCCTCCTAAATTTCCTCCTATTTTGCTGACTGCCTCTTCTTAGTCTCCTTTGCTGGTTCCTCCCCAGTCTCCCGAGCACTCAATATTGAAGTGCCCCAAGGCTCAGTCCTTAAACTTTCTCTCTCTCTCTCAGTCTTAATCTGCATTTGCTTCCTTGGTGATCTCATCCAGTCTTAAAGCTTTAAATGCCATCTATCCACTGACAACTTCCAAATTTATATCTCCTGCCCCAACCACTTCCATGAATGCCAGGCTCACAGATCTAATTGGCTGCCCAACACCTCCACTTGAGTTTCTAATAAACGTCTCAAACCAAAAGTGTTCAAACACTGTCCCCTCCCCCAAACCTGCACCTCCCTCGGTCTTCCCCGTCTCAGAAAATGGCAGCTCCATTCTTCCAGTTGCTCAGGCCAGAAACATCACAGTCATTCTTGACTCTTCTCTCTCATATCCCACATTCAACTTGCCAGCAAATCCTATCCACTCTACCTTCAAAGCATATTTAAAAACAAACAAACAAAGTCCCTCTAACTACCAGTTTATAGAAAACAGAGGATAAAGGAACAAGTTAAACAATACCATAGGGATGTAATCAGCAAAATCCAGAATGTGCCGATTTCATCAACAAATAATAGCAAAGAAGGGAAGAAAAAGAGGGCATAGGAGCTTATCAATCAAAGAGACAGGATATACGAGGTACCCAGAGTAGGCAAATCCATAGAGACAGAAGGTAGAATGGTGCTTGCTGGGGGAGAGAAGGGGAATGGGGAGTTCTTGTTTAATGAGTGCAGAGTTTCAGTTTGGAAAGATGCAAAAATTCTGCAGATGGATGGTGGTGATGGTTGCACAACAATGTGAATGTACTGAATGCCACTGAACTGTACACTTAAAAATGTTCAAAATGGTAAGTTTCTCATGTTGTATATGTTTTAGTACCATACAATATGTGGACTCTGGGTCCTGATTTGAACAAATCAATTGTAAAATATGTAAATATATATATATATAAATATATAAAATATGGACTGGTTATTTATATATTAATGTTTTAATTGTGATTCTTTTATTATATTAATATTTTTAAAATTATTTTATTTTATTTATTTTTTTTGAGGAAGATTAGCCCTGAGCTAACTGCTGTCAATCCTCCTCTTTTTGTTGAGGAAGACTGGCCCTGAGCTAACATCCATGCCCATCTTCCTCTACTTTATACATGGGACGCCTACCACAGCATGGCTTTTGCCAAGCGGTGCCGTGTCTGCACCCGGGATCCGAAGCGGCCCTATTAATATTTTTTTAAAGTTCTTATCTTTTAGAGTTACATCTTGAAATATTTACAACTGATATTATATATCTGGGATTTTCATTAAAATAATCCAGTGCATTGGGTAGAGTGTATTTATAGATAAAATAACATTTGCCAGGTGCAGATTGTTGAAGCTGGCTGATGGGTACATGAGGATTCATTCCACATCCTCTCTAATTTGTGTATTTGAAATTTTTCACAATAAAAAATTTTTTTAAAGATATGAAAAAAGAGATATCCAAAAAATGACCACTTCTCACCATGTCTACTGCTGTCATCACCTCTTACTTGGGTTATTGCAGCAGCCCATTAATGGTCTCCCTGCTTTGGCCCAGCCCCCCTCCCCCTCCTGCTATTGCAACAGGTCAACCAGAAGCATCTTGTTAAAATCGTGTCCTGTCTCTGCTTAGAAACCTCCATGGCTCTCAATCTCCTCAGAGTGAAACCAGTAGCCTAAAATGTCCTGTATGAGGCATCCCCAGCCTGTACCTCTCTGACCTCCTTTCCTGCCTTTCTCCTCCTTGCTCCCTTCTAGCCACACTGATCTCTTTCTGCTTGAAATTCACCAAGCACACTCCCATCTTAAGCCTTTTTGTGTGTGTTTTTTTTGATTGGCTCTTCCTTCTGCCAGAACCACGCTTCCCTCCTATATCCGCCTGGCTCACTCCCTTGCCTTCTTCAGACCTCAACTCAAAATGCACCTTCTCAATGAAGATTCCTCTGGCCACTCCTTCTAAAATTAATAAGCCCCTTGCTCTGCAGCTAACCCCCACGGCCACTTTCTCCCTTCCAGGCTACAATTTTCTCCTTAGAAATGATCACCATCTAAATATATAACAGGAAATAATAATAATATAACAATATAACAACAGGCAATCTATAATATATAATGATGATATGTCATGCTCTATGCATTTTACTTAATCATCTTGATTATTTTCTGCCTCTCCCAAAAGAACGTCAACTCGAGGGCAGGAATTTCTGTCTGTCTTGTTTGCTGCTGTATTCTTGGCGCCCAGAACAGCATCTGGCACTAACAGGCAATCACTAAGTATTTGCTGAACGAAAGAAGGAAGGAACATCAATGTGATTTACAAGTTGATGATGTTGGAGCAGGATTCATTCGTTCACTCAGAAAGTACTTATGGAGGCTTTGCTGTGTGTAGGGCATTATTCTAGGTACCACAGGATAATAACTGATGGACTCATCGCCACCGCCACCATATTTGTAATTTTCAAAATGAGATAACTGACATAAAAGCTGATGTCAGATCAAATTTAGAACATGTCATTTAAAATAAACCATCAGTCCACCTCAGAGGGCCACTCCATAATTGGAGTTTATGAACAAAGTCTTAAAATCTCAACAAAATTAGGGCTCCACAATTATTTGGTTAGTCTCTAAGTGTTGGCAATCCAGATACAGTACATTTCTTTTTACTCAGAAGGATTGAGGAATACCCTGCTCTAGTTAGCTTTGTGCCTTACCTGGACCACCCCCGCCTCCTGCCAGCCCTTGTCCCATCATCCATGGTCAGAGGTTGCCCGTAGCCCACCAAATTCTGTTCATTCCACCTGCTAAATCTCTCTCGAATACATCTGCTGCTCCCCAGCCCTACTGCTGGTGCTTTAGTCCCCCCATCCCCACCCCTATGAGGCCCCTAGGCTCTAGTCTCTTCTCCACCTTCAGTCTCGTTCCTCTCACATCCTGCCTCTGCGTGGCAGCCAGGAAAGTCTTCTGTGACATCTCTGCCTTGTGTGGCTCCCCTAATGTGCCTCCATGCAGCACACACGTTTGACATCTGCAACAGGCCGACCAGTTACTGTGATAGGAGCTAGGACACCAGAGGAGAATCAAACAAAACTAGCTTCCTGCCATCTCTGAAATTTACAGCATGGTTGGAAGAGAGGAGAGACAAATTTCTTAGCAGACCCCAGGAGGAGGCCCTCCGTTCGTCTGCATCTCTCGCTGCTCTCCCCAGAGCAAAGGGCACAGGGAAGCCAGGTCACCTGTGGGCCCTGAGATTTTGCAGCTGGCTCAGGTTCCTGCTGCCCTTCTTGGGCTGACTTCCTCTACTCCTCTTTCAGGGGTGGGCTGGCCGGGACAAGTGCTTCTATAATCCACCCTCCTGCTATCATTGCCCTTAGGCTGCCCGTTACTCACACTCTCAGAGTCACGCCAGAATGTCTCTCATAGGGGGCTTCAAGGGGGCAGAGATGGGGTGGCACAAGAACTTGAAGCTGGCTTTGCCCAGATTCACAAAAGCTTGAGAAAATTCTAACTGTCCACATCAAAGACTGGGGATGGCTGGGAGGCTGGGAGGAGTGGAGAAGTCAAATGCTCCAAGCTACCCTTTGACGCCACCACGATTTTCCCTACAAGATAGTGAACTTGTTAAGGCAGATCTATCTTAAGGCAGGTGTAATTCACCTTTTTTTTAATTTCAGAGAAATTGTTTTGGCAATGTTCTCTGACCACAATGAGATAGTACTAGAAGTCAGTGATAAAAGTTTAAACAAAAAAACCCCCAATGCTTACAAGTCTTATAGTAAACAGCACCTCACCTAAATTTTTTTATAATCCACATGCCATTCAACAATTCATTTATTTGAAGTGTATAAGTCAATGGTTTTTAGAACGTTCACAGAACTGTGCAGGCATCACCACAATCACTTTTAGAACATTTTCATCATCCCCTAAATTGACACCCTATACTCATTAACAGTCATTTTCCTGTTCCCCTCACACCCACCCCCAGCTCTAGGCAACCACAAATCTACACTCCATCTCTGTGAATTTGCCTATTCCGACATTTCATAGAAATGGAACCATACAATTTGTGGTGCTTTGTGACTGGCTTCTTTCAGTCAGCACAACGTTTTCAGGGTTCACCCGCGTGGTAATGGTGGTGACGTGTATCATTATGTAAGGAAGTAGTACTTCATTCCTTTTTAGGGACAAATTCTTCTGTGTAGATATACAGCATTTTGTTTATCCATGCATCAGTTGATGGACATGCGGGTTGTTTCCACTTTTTGGTTATTATGAACAATGCTGCTTTGAACATTTGTGGACAAGTTTCTGCGTGGACATCTGTTTCAGCTGGTTCAAATAGTAACTCTGCGTTTAGCCTTTTGGAAAACTGCCAGACTGTTTTCCAAAGTGGTTGCACCATTTTATATCCCTACCAGCAATGTATGAGGTCCCATTTCTCCGCATCTTTGCCAACAATTGTTATTGTCTAATTCACCTTTGTGTCCCCAGCACCCTTCTCAGTGCCTGAGAGAATGAATATGAACAGCCTATCACATAATGTCGATCACCAATTATACATTGAAAACCATAACATCAATCCTCAATTATACATTGAAAAACATTCTAGTTATTTGAGTCTTCTGGTTGTTTGAATTTGCCCTGGAATTTAGATTTTAAAGCAATTTCCCTAAATCTAATTTCTCTAATATTAGAACTTTTTGCTTGAGTCACACACAAACTCTATGTTCCATTTTAAAGGTGACTATAACACTGGGTCACTTACATGTAGGACTGTATGTGGTCTATTCGCCCAAAACAACTAGTATGCTGGGTAAGATAAAGATGAAATGAACGCTGGGTGGGAAGGTGGACTCCAAAATGACCTGTGGCAGGTCATTTGGAGATGTACCTGCAAGGCTGGTCATTCTGATGCATTCTGGTTAGATTGCTTCCTGCCTCAAAAAGTTCCCACAGTGCCTGTCCTGGCAACTGAAATTCCAGGTGAGTACAGCAGGGAAACAAGTTTTGTTATCTGGATTCCAATCCTGCTTCTGGCACTCATCAGCTGTGTGATTTTGAGCAAGTTATTGAACTTCTCTGAGCCTCCACCTTCTCTATAAAATTAGACTGTTATAATATCTACATGGCAGGATAGCTACTAAGATTAAATAAAATAAAAGTAATTACTCAGCAAGAAAATTGGGACACAGTAGACACTTAGCGAATGTTTTCTGCCTTCCCTGGGGAGCTGTGTTCTTCAGAGGTCCCCTGAGAAAAACTCCAAATACGCTTACAATTAGTAATAACAGATGCACATTATTATCCCCATTTTGCAGATGAGCAAACTGAGACCTGAAGGTGTTAAACAGGTTTCTCTGCCCAAAAAATGGCAAAACTGGAATTTGCTTCCAACTTTATCCAACTCCCACGTTGTCGACAGATCCTACACACCATCGCCTCTGAAGCAGTTGCATCTCGTTTACTGTTTTCTTTGGGCTGGCTTTGTCTTCTGATTCAAGAACTACCTTCCTCTGCCATTTTAATCTTCCCCCTTCCCCCCCCCCCCCCCCCCCCCCCCCCCACCCAGTGACTCAGAGTTGGCTGAACACATCGTTAGTACTTACTCCTGCTTCAAGAATGGTGTTTTTTATTTTTAAAGTAATACATGCACAACATAAAAATTTTCCCCCCAAAATACAAAAGCATTTACTAAAAAATAAGTCTCTCTCCCACCCTATCCCAAGCCCCAAATCTCCCTGCCTAGAGGCAACCACAGTTAGGCTCCTGTGGATCCTTCCAGAGAGAATCTTTGCGTTTACAATCAAGGAACAGCTTTAAGATGAGAATTGGGTCCTTTTCCTGTATTAGGAAAACGAAGAATTAGTGTCGATATCTGAAATCAGTCAACTTCTGGGGGAAAAAATAAGATTAGCCTGAAAGAATACTGAGAATTAAGTATGATCAAAGACCAACCAGCTTGGGGTCAAATAGGATTGTTATTTCATTAAAATGGGCTTTCAGCTCTGAGCCTCTGGACCCAGGAATCCTATGAAAAGATGCTCCTGTGACGAGATTCTATATAAAATCAATATTGTGTGCTATCTGAAAAATGTTGTCCTGAGGAATCTTTCTGTACGGAGTAATAAAAGGAGAAAAACAGAATCTAGTAGTCATCACAGTTTACGATGTTCTCATAAAGAAGGAGATTTAAGCAATGAATCAAGTATACTAACAAGTTCTAGGATTCATTTATTTAGCAGATATTCAGTGAGCATTTATGATGTTCCAGGTCTGCCTCACGCCAGGAGCTGGGAAAAGGAGTCACGTAAGTAGACAATTGTTATTTTTGCTTCCCTCTTTATCTGTCCTTCCAGCCATTCCATTTTCATCATTTCCTTTGAGTCACCTAGAAACCCTTTGAGGTTCAGAGAGGTGAAGTGACTTGCCCAAGGGCATGTAGCTGATGCAGGCAGAGTGGGGACCTCAACCTGTATCTTCTGCCTGCACATCCAGTGTGCTTTTCCCCTGACACAGTTGAAACCTTCAGAGCCCAGGATCTCAATTTGAAAATAAAGCCTTCAAATGCTCCAAGTGAGCTACTGGTAAAATGCTGAGATTCTATACCCATGTTCACAGCAGCATTATTCACAATAGTCAAAAGGTGGAGGCAACCCAAATGTACATCGATGGATGAAATGGATAAACAAAATGTGGTATATACATATGCAATGGAATATTATTCAGCCTTAAAAAGGGATGAAATTCTGACACATGCTGCAACATGGATCAACCTTGAGGACATTCTGCTAAGTGAAATAAGCCAGACACAAAAGGACAAATACAGTATGATTTCACATATACAAAGCTTCTAAAGTAGGCAAATTCACAGACACAGAGAGTAGACTGGTGGTTACCAGGGGCTGCAGGGAGCGAGAAATAGGGAGTTAGGGTTCAATGGGTACAGAATTTCAGTTCGGGAAAATGAAAAGAGTTCTGTGGATGGATGGTGGTGATGGTTGCACAAAAATGTGAACATACTTAATGCCACTGAACTGTACACTTAAAAATGGTTAAAATGGGGGCTGGCCCAGTGGTGTAGTGGTTAAGTTCACGTGCTCTGCATCGGCGGTCCATTTGCTGTTTCAGATCCTGGGTGTGGACATACACCGAGCTCATCAAACCATGCTGTGGTGGTGTCCCACATAGAAGAACTAGAAGGACTTACAGCTAGGATAAACAACTACGTGCTGGGGCTTTGGGGAGAAGGAAGATTGGCAACAGATGTTAGCTCAGGGCCAATCTTCCTCACCAAAAAAAGCATACCTTTAAAGTAATATCTCTTTAAGAAAAAAAAAAGGTTAAATAGTAAATTTTATGTTATGTGTATTTTACCACAATTTTTAAAAATTAAAAATGAAAATGAAAAAAATTCTGAGACTCCTCTAACTCAGGCAGGACAATGGGCAATGCCTCTGTTGCAGTCTGCTCATGTTGACACTCGCTATGCCAAAATGATGTGTGCAGTGGACATCTGGACACATTTGACTACCCCTTCCTTCCCCTTCTCCTTCCTTCCGGAAACAGAATCCTTCTTTTTTTGTGGAGGAACCCATAACATGAAGTTCAAGGAAACTCAGACCAGACAACTTACATACCTCATCACTTCAGTCATTGTCATTTGAGCAAACAGAAGCTCAGAAAAATCAAGTCGTTTGTATTAGAATTTGTTCCGACATCAGTTCAAATGCTAGAGTAGTTTTAAAGTAAGTCTACAGATTCTTTAACACTAGTCCCTTCAAAAGGTGGAGCCTGATATCCCTGACCCCGAGCGTGAGCTGAACCCAGTGACTCACTTTAGAACAATGAGGATGCTGCATAAATGAGGAGTGTGTGTCATCTGCGGCCAGATCTAAATGACGTGAGCTGCTCTCTCAGATGATGTGGCTTGTTCTGGGGGACGCTGGCTACCATGTTAGGAGGACACTCAAGCCGCCCTATGGAGAGGTCCATGTGGTGAGAAGTTAAGGCTTCCTGCCAACAATCAGTGTGGAACTGAGTCCTCTAGCCAACAGCCATGTGAGTAGCCATCTTGGAAGCAGGTCTTCCAACCCCAGTTAAGCTTTCAGATGACTGCAGCGCCAGCCAACATCTGACTGCAACCTCATGAGACCTTGAGCCAGAACCACCCAGCTAAGCTGCTCCTAAATTTCTTAGGTATTATTATTATTATTTTTGTTTGGTGAGGAAGATTGGCCCTGAGCTAACATCTGTTGCCAATCTTCCTCTTTTTTTTCTCCCCAAAGCCCCAGTGCATAGTTGTATATCCTAGTTGTAAGTCCTTCTACTTCTTCTATGTGGGCCGCTGCCAGAGCATGGCTTGATAATCGGTATGTAGGTCGGCACCCAGGATCCAAACCAGTGAACCCTGAGCCGCCGAAACAGAGTGCACAAACATAACCACTTGGCCATGGGGCTGGCCCCTCCTAAATTTCTGACCCACAGAAATAGTGAGATAATAAAAGGTGGTTTCTCTTTTTTTGAGGAAGATTAGCCCTGAGCTAACATCTGCTGCCAATCCTCCTCTTTTTGCTGAGGAAGCCTGGCCCTGAGGTAACATCCGTGCCCATCTTCCTCTACTTTATATGTGGGACACCTACCACAGCGTGGCTTGCCCAGCAGTGCCATGTCCACACCCAGTATCCGAACCAGCGAACCCCGGGCCACCGAAGTGGAACGCGTGCACTTAACCACTGCACCACCGGGCCAGCCCCTCATTTAATCTCTAGTACCTCCTAGAAACCTCATCTCCAAGTATAGCCACCTTGCAGATTAGCGCTTCAACATATGAATTGAGGGGAGCAGGGAGGGAGTCCGCGGCAGTAAACGTTAGCTTACAGCTGATGTTATTACTACTGAAAACTTTAATCTTACTGAATTTCCCTAAGACAACTGATATCACATCCTTTTCTGAGAGCAGGTTTTGATAGAGAGAAAGTGGCAAGTCAGTTGAGAAAAATATAGTCATTGGTTGCCTAAGGATGAGGAATACGAGGAAGAAGAAAGAAGAAACGGAACAAGAGCTGGCGTTCCCAAAAGCTCCCTTACTCACAAGGTCACCTAGGGCCAGTCCTAAATGTCTCTTTTCCCTGGAAGCAGTGCACTTAAACTTTTCACACAGCTATTTTAAAAATAAATAAATAGGGATTGGTGTATTAGAAAAAAAGAAGAAAATATGGAAAAGTAGAAAGAAGAAAAAACACCCATAATCCGCCTCCCAAAGACAAGCACTAATAGCATTTGAGTGTCTTTCCTTCCAGTTTTTTTTTTCAGTGGGTGCATTTTCTACGTAGTTACACCAAATGTTGAATTGTGTTGCCTACTTTTTCAATTTAATAGTGTAAAATAGACTTTTCTTCACTGTAGCAGTCACTCTTGACCAGCGCACACCAATTTATCATCCAAGCAATGCCCTGATTTGTTTGTTTGTTTGTTTGTTTTGCAAATTCTCTCCCCCCCATAGTGAATCATGTGAGAGTAAATCCAGGTGATGCTCCCCAACTCCCCCATCCCCCCACTCCCTCCCCCCCCCCCCCCCACCCCCCCAGAAGCTGAAAGGGCCAGATCCACATCTTCTCACCTCCGTGCAGGCTAGAGGCACCCCACGGGGGCATGATGCCAGGAGGGAAGGAGCAGCTCCAGGGGAGTTGCTGCCACTTCAGTTCTCTCCCAGGAACTTCCTGGTATGAGCCCAGTGGGGAGATGCTGCTGCCCAGGACTCTGGAACTACCTTGATTCCTGCCCACTTGCCACCTCAGCCTCTGGCCTCCTGTTGATTTTGGATGGTCTCAGCCTCCAACATCTTTCCATAAGTTCCCTTTTGCTTAAATAGGCCAAAGTCAGTTTCTATTGTGAAGCCAAAGAGCTCTGGCTGATAAACCTAAGTTGTCAGTTTTGTTTGCAAACTGTGATATTCCATCTCAGGGCTGTGCCCCAGTGCACTTAACCATGCCCATTTTGCTAGACATTTAGGTTAGATGAACAACTTTGTGCATGTTATGAACTGAATGTTTGTGTTCTCCAAAGTCATATGCTGAAGCCTAACTCCCAGTGTGGTGGTGTTTACAGATGAGGCCTTTGGCGGGTGATCAGGGTTACACAAGGTCGTGAGGGTGGGGCTTTCCTGGGATTAGTGCCATTATAAGAAGAGACACCAAAGAGCACTGCATCTCCCTCTGCCTCTCTCCCTCCCACCTCCCAGTGGAAGCTGGCTATCTGCAACCCAGGAAGATGGTTCCGGCCAGGAACCAACCACGCTGGCACCCTGATCTAGGCCTTCCAGCCTCCAGGACTGTGAGAAATAAGTTTCTGTTTAAGCCACTCAGTCTGTGGTATTTTGTTGTGGCCTCCTGAGCAGACCAAGACCGTGCATAAAGCTTTTTGCATACTTCGAAGTATTTCCTTAGCACAGAGTGCCAGAGGCCACCCTGTTTTTAGGGTTCTCTATGCGGTAAGATTTCATCACACCCCATGGTGTGTGTTTAGATGTTTCATAGCTGAATAGCCTCTCATCTTAGTCACTGAGTTCTTTTGTAGCTTAGAAACTCCCAACCCGGAGCTCCATCTGAGCAGGTGTTTCGCTGCTTTTTGCCCACTGGGCCCTTCACGCTCCTTTCTATTTCTATGCAGAAGGAACCTCACTAGCTCTTCTGACTGCAAACACCATTAGGAATGAATGTGGCAACAGCGGTGCCCCATGCTGGTGAGGGAGTGGTGGAAATGGCGGTCTTATACATTGCTGGCAGGAGAGCAAATTGATGCAAAATGGAGACTTTTGTCAAAACAACAAGGTACTTCGTCTTTGACCCTTCAATTTCACTCCTAAAAATTTGTCCTGCAGATATACTCATACATATGCAAAGCGATGGTGAATTTTTTCATAACAGAAGATTGGAAGTAATCTAAATGTCCAGTGTCTTAATCCATTGGGGCGGCTATTAAAAAAATACCATAGTCTGGGTGGCTTATAAACAACATAAATTTATTTCTCACATTTCTGGAGGCTGGAAGTCCAAGATCAAGGTGCTAACAAATTTGACATCTGGTGTAGGTCCAATTCTTGGTTCATAGAGGGCATCTTCTCCTTGTGTCCTGACAGGTGAAAGGGATGAGCAACCTCTGGGGGAGGGGTGTCTCTTTTATAAGGGCACTAATCCCATTCATGAGGTCTTCACCCTCATGACCTAACCACCTTCCAAAGGCCCACCTCCAAATATCACATTAGGCTTTAGGATTTAACATATGGATTTTGGGGGACACAAACATTCCATGTATAGTATCCAGCAAGAGGGGATTGGTTAAATAAATTTTGACACATGCATGAAATGGAACGCTAAGTCTCCATATAAAGTACAAGCAAGCTTTTATGTACTGATAGGTACAATCTCCAAAATAATTTTTAAGTGTGGTAAGCCAGAGTATGGTGCATAGCCATGTGCATAGTATACTACCATTTTGTTTAAAAGAAGAAAGGAAAGAGAAGAATCTGTGTGCGTACGTGCTTAACAAATTAGTAACAGTAGTCGCCTCTGGTGAGGGATTTGGGAAGTGGAGACAGGTGGGAGTAACTTTTGCTGCAAGTGTCTTTTGGTACTTTTTGAATTTTGAACCACATGAATAGAAACCAATTTAAAAAGAGGATGGTAGCCAGGGAAAATCATGTTGAGAGGAGACAGAGATAGGAGAAAGAAAGAAAAGTAGCTGGGGCATGAATTTGGTGTTATGGTATCCGGAGGGGAAAGTTGGGCCAAAAAAGAATATATATGTGATCTTCTAGGTGAGTAGGACTGAAGAAGTGTGCAAATTCAACAAACACGCCATCCATTTCCCCTCTCCTGCCTTCTGACATTTGTGATGGCAGGTGGGCGTGGCCTGGAGTCGGGGAGACGTAAAGACCCCTCAGTATTCAAGGCATCACGAGGACATGCAATTCCTAGAGGGCTTTAGGTTATGGGAGAGGTTGTGGTACCTCATCTTTGTGGACTGGGGCAAGGCTCATTTCTAAGAGGATGTGCGGGAAAAGGTTGGAGTCAGGAGTAGAGAGGGAAAACAAGTCAGGGGAAGAAGAAAAAGAAGAAAAAGAAAACCGGGCCAGGCACTGTCCTTGCAGTGGAATCTGGGGTTTGCCAGCGTCTAGGCCCTCCTTCTTCTGGCAAAAGCACTCTGATTATCATTTTTTTTTTTTTTTTGGAAGATTAGCCCTGAGCTAGCATCTGCTGCCAGTCCTCCTCTTTTTGCTGAGGAAGACTGGCCCTGAGCTAACATCCGTGCCCATGGCCCTGAGCTAACATCTATACCCATCTTCCTCCACTTTCTATGTGGGACGCCTACCATAGCATGGCTTGCCAAGCGGTGCCATGTCCGCACCCAGGATCCGAGCCGGAGAACCCCAGGCCGCTGAAGTGGAACGTGCGCACTTAACTGCTGCGGCACCGGGCCAGCCCCTACTCTGATTATCTTTAAGCATCCCCTTTGTTAGTCTGTATCAAGGTTTTTCACCTTGGCACCATCGACATTTGGGGCTGGGTAATTCTTTGTTGGGGGGAATGACATTCTACTTTACGTATGTATTGTTTTGTTTATCCATTTATCCATCCATAGATATTTGGGTTGCTTCCACCTCTTGGCTATTGTGAACAATGCTGCTATGACCATAGGTGTGCAAATCTCTCTTCAAGACCCTGCGTTCAATTCCTTTGGATATATACCAGAAGTGAGACTGCTGGATCTATTTTTAATTTTTTGAGGAACTCCATGCTGTTTTCCATAGCAGTTGCACCATTTTACATTCCCACCAACAGTGCACAAGGGTTGCAATTTTTCCACATCCCCACTAAGACTTGTTATTTTCTGTTTTCTCAGACCAAGTTTCATTTTCCCTTTTAAAAGCTCACTGGATGCGGTGTGGAGAACCGATTAGACGAATTTCAGGGTTACCTCCTGTGGGTCTGGAACTGGCCTGAGATGAGCTGCTGAAGGGACAGATGTACCTGCACAGAACTGGCCTCTCGTCAAGACTTAAAAGTCTGAAGTGTTACTTTGTAACCAGGAGTCCAAGGCAAGTTTCAGGGTGGTTTGTGCCAGCTTGTCAGCTTTGTTTATTGATAACTGTGAGGCTGACTATTTGCACCTGGTCTCAGTGAGACCCCCCTGGGGGGCTCTTGCCTTGGGGTGCTTACATAGCAAGAATTTCCCATGTGATCAGCAGGGTATATGATGCCCAGCCTATACTCCATTTTGGATGCTCTAATTCTAAGATGTTCTGTGCCCACGTTAGTGGTTCCTGATCTAAAAGAGAAAGTGCATCCATTCAGCCCCGCAAAGAGAGGACAATCAGTGCCTGCATCCGGCCTCTCCAGACCCTCTGTTGTGATGCAGACTTTGGCTGCTTCCTGTTGCACAAATTTGTAAAAGAAACCTTAACAAAATTGGAGTCAGGAAGGCCTGTAGGGGGAGCTCTCATGCCCTATCACATATCATCAATAATACCAAACAGGAAGAGAATAGCTTGCATCTTGGACAAGAAGTAAAACTACTTCACTACTGAAGGAAGATTTCTCTCCCCACCAGGCAACAGCTCAGCCAATGAGAAACACCGCAGCTCAGCCAATGATAAGCCAGCTGCCACCCTGAACTGTTACTTTCTCCCAATGTACTTTCCTTTAGAATCGTTCCTCTCGACTCCCCCTTTTTCTCTATAAAAGCAGCTCCCCTCCTTTCTTTTCCAAATCTGCCTATGGTTTGCCATAGCAAGCACATCCCAAATTGAAATTCTTCCCAAATAAACTTATTTTGAGATAAAATAGGCAAATTTCTTTTTTAAGTTGACACTATGCATAACCTGACTTTAATGCTGTTGCTATATTTTAGCCTTTCCTGCAACACTGTCATTTTGGGTCCTATTAGGCTTCTTTAGGAATCAAGGCCTGTCTAACTGCCACCATTGCTGCAAAGGGGAATGACTGGTTCTGCAGTATCCCAGTGCCTAATACAGAGCCTAGCACAAAATATGCCTTTATAGTAAATATTTGTTGAATAGTCCAAGCTAGAGCCTGGTGAAGAGTGGAGAGTGGGGACAGAAGTCCTACAATCCAGCTCCTTCTGCTCCGTCCTGAGTCACACAGACTGCTCATCGGTGCCTAGCCCATAATAGCTGATCAGTAAACATTTCTCAACTGAATAAGTAAATGCAAGAAGAAATAAATGTTCCGTTTACTTGGACTTGGCTAATGATCTCAAAGTGCTTCAGAGCAAAGGAAAGGAAGGTCAATGAGCAAGGCACATACAGCTTGTCTTTCTCAGGTCTCCTGGACACACCTTTCTAACGACAGCTTCTCATGGACCCTTTCAGATAAGTTGTCCTGAAGTGAGATGGTCCAGCTCATTTTATTCTTGCAGACATTTCACCCATGCTCCTTTCTCAACATCACCCTATGGTTCACCAGCCTTTTTTGGTGAGGAAGATTGGTCCTGAGCTAACATCCAGTCTTCCTCTATTTTGTATGTGAGATGCCACCACATCACGTGACAAGCAGTGTGTCGGTCTGTGCCTGGGACCCAAACCCACGAACCCTGGGCCACCAAAGCAGAGCACGCGAACTTAACCACTAAGCCACCGAGCTGGGCCCTCACTAGCCTTTTTTGAACTGCCAATAATGGTTTAAAAGCAGATTTTTTTGGTACTAGTTTATTCTTGTCAATCCTGCCTTTTTACCGTTTCCCTTTCCAAAAATGGCCCATAATTTTGCTTTGCCCTAAAAACCTCTAAATAGAAGAACTCTCCATTAAAAAAAAAAAAAAAAGTGTTTTGAAGCCCTGTATATGGAGAGGTCTTAAAGTGCCATCATTTCTTGGGCTTCTCTCTTTTTATCTTCCTTAAGTACCAAGTGGCTCCCCAGAATTTGTGAGGCCTTTCTCAAGGCCCGTATTATTTCTATGCAGTAGCCATGAAACGCCTTTTGTGCTTGAGATGGACTTTGGCAGGAAGGTCTAGGATTAAGCGTTCATTTTAGGTTTTTCTGAGCATTAATGAGAATGAACTTGATGGTTCACTGAAATTATTGGGGCAAAGAAAAGTAGAATTGCTCCTGACTTTAGTACTTGGAAAATGAGCCCTGTCAAAGCGGCTATACAGATAGCATCTGTAACAATAGTAATAATTAAGATGTTAATGACCCAAGAGAATTGAGTTAAAAAGCTTATCTTGGGCAAAGGAATGCACTTTGATATTTACATCTGGAAATGGGTTTGCCTGATTTCTGGTAAATTTCTTGCCACGTATCTAGACAGGAATGAAGCTGCTCTGTGAGAAGCAGACTCAAGAAGGGCTAGAGAGACTCATAGTTTCCTCACCCAAAGATTCTGCCTCAGTCGTGTTTCCTCCCCCATGCTGTGAGAACAGAGTCTTACTTTTCATGTCTAATCCCCACCTTTTCTGAGTAAAGCTGAGATAACAATGAAGCGGTTTTGTTTTAAAGACATAGCAGTTGGGGACTCTTTCGGGTACAACTGGCAGAAACCCCAGAAACTAGATTAATGAAAAGACAATTTATTGGCTCATGGAAAGGAAAGTCAGTTGGCTTCAGGCACAGCTTGATCCTGGAGCTCAAATGGGGTCATCAGGACTCCCTCTGGCTTAGACAGACCTTCTCTACTGGAGATCATAATGATCACTGGCAGCCCAAACTTACATCCTACCAGCTTAACATCCTCAGAGGAAAGAGCATCTTCCCAAATCCCTTTGGCAGAAAATTCTCAAGGAGGATTTTAAATGCTCTCATTTGGGTCCTGTGTCCAATCCTGAACCATTCATTACGTCCAAGGGCATGGAGTCCCCTGAGAGGTGGATGTGATCAAACCCACTCCAACTACACGGGGCAGGTTTTCCCAAAGGGGAGAAGAATGGTGTTTCCAGAAGAGGGAAGACAAACGCAACCGATATTCCCCACAAAAGGCCTTTCAGAGTAACTTACTCTGTGGAACAGAAAGGTAAAGGAAGTAAGAAGTCAAGGATGGGACGCCAGCTGTAGGACACACAATCTTTTTTTCATTTCTAAATTCTTCCTTTTCTCCTGCCTTCATTCATCCCATCCAACAAATCTCCTCGCTTGCTGGAAACAGCCACAGCAGGAGCAGTGACTCAACTTACCACACGATGTGAGAGGGTTTTAATAGATATCTGGACAACGGAGTCTGGACAGGCTTTCCGAGAACGGAATTTTGAGTCAGTCTAAGCGATGAGAAGGAGGGAGACTGCTGGGTGAAGGAGGAGAGGTGAAGACAGGCCAGGCAAAGAAGACAGCTGGCGTCAAAACATGGCGTCCTGGCAGGCTAGGCATGTTCACGCAACACTGGAACGTTCCCTATGCTGAGGCTGAGGCTGCACCGGAGGAAGGGAGGTGGGTGATGAGAGAGGAGCTGGGAGAGAGACCTCGGGGCAGATTGCGAAATGCCTTGAACCTCATGCCAAAAAGTTTGGACTTGATCTTATCTCTCGGTTTTGGAAGCAGGGGAGGTCTTTAACTCCAGAATTAACTTTTCAAACATTTTGGCAGCTGAGGGGAAGGCGAGGTGGGATTGGGCAAGACCGCTGGCAAGGAGTTAGGAGGCTAAGCTGCGAATCCTGGCAAGAAGAGCGAAAGACCCCTGAGGCAGTGGTGGATGGGTGGGATTCCCGAGGCAGAGCTCAGGGAGACTCCATGGGACTTGGTTTTTGCCTCAGTTGGGGAAGAAGTGGTCAGCAGAAGTATGGAGAGACAAGAGTTAGAAGCAAGGAGCTACTGCCCTCCCCTGGCAAATCATCGACAGAATGAATCGGCCATTATGAGACAGGAAAGTTTACGGTATCCTCAGGACAGAGGAGGCCTGCTCCTGGGAAACGACCCCGGGAGGTACGCGTTGCATAGTGTAGCTCTTCATTTCATTCACTTCTCAACGAAGATTTATTAGGTTCCTGCTATGTGGCAAGTTGCGTGCTAGATGCCGGGTACAAACTGGGCGGTGAACAAGACCTGGTTCCTGTCCTCATGGAGCTTTCTATAAACTGTACTGGGAGAGAAGGACCACAACAGATGTATGTACAATTAAAATGTACAAACTGTGTTGAGCGTATGAAGGCAGTCGATTCCAGGTGCCATGAAAAGAAGTGAAGGGATGGGGTTACAGAATGTCCTTCGGTGGGTGGTCAAGATGAGGCTGGGTTCTGGGTGGGACTGTTCACATGACCTCTCACCTGGGGAGGGCATTTTCTAGCCAAGCAGGTGTCAAAATAATGAAACTTTTGATATGTGGATAAACTTCACTTCGAGTTCACAAATCATTCTTTTCCCCAAGTCTCTTGCAGTTTAAAATGCACTCTGAGTGAAAACACTGGCTTTACTTTCCCTCAAGGGTTTATGACTGTAACTCATTTAGTATTTTAAAATTTACAATATGATTCTCATATTTGCTCATTGATTTCTCCATGCTGTCCCTTTGGTAGATTGTTACAAGAATGGCTCCCACTCAATCGGCTTTCCAGTCTCCAGCCTGGGTGCAGAGCCCTCCCACACTGATGGCCATGTGACTTGCTTTGACCAATGGCACATGAGGAAACATGTTACAAGCAGAGAATTAAAAAATGCTTGGACGTGAGGCTTGCCCTCTCTTGCTCCCTGAGAATGCCGTATGAGGAAGCCTGAGCTAGCCCACTGGAGGCGAAGGAGCAGAGAGTCGTAGCCCAGCTGAGGCCTCCTAGATCAATCAGCTTTCAGCCAGTCTACAAACTGACTGTCACCACATCAGTGACCCTACACAAAACCCATCCAGCTGTGCTCAGCCCAAATTACTAACCCAAAGAAATTCTGAGCAAATTAAAGGATTGTTGTTTTAAGCCACTCAATTTCAGTATGGTTTTTTGTTTTGTTTTGTTTGTTTGTTTGGTTGGGCTTTTTTGGTGAGGAAGATTGGCCCCAAGCTAACATCTGTGGCAATCTTCCTCTATTTTGTATGTGGGATGCTTCCACAGCATGGCTTAATGAGTGGAGTGTAGGTCCACGCTTGGGATCCGAACCCATGAACCCCAGGCTGCCAAAGTGGAGCATGCCAGCATAACCACTACGCTGCCTGCTGGCCCCTATGGTGTTTTTTTTTTTTAACACAGCAATAGATAACTGATAGGATGTAATCTTCAAACAGCCAAATTATTTTTGCTTTGTAAACAGAAAAACTTAAACATAGCAAAGATAAATGACTCTCCTAAGATCTCACCATATTTTAGGGGTCAATCTGAATTCTTACTTTACGTCCTAGACTCTAAAGCCCCCTTCATCTCTGCAGCTTCCAGTATCTCTTGGAAAATGCCCAACTCTGAATCCACTTATTAATCATGGTTCTCTAACTTTCCAGTTTTCTTAGCAGGCATCTCAAAGTGATATTAAGATAGTGGGCTTTGATTCAATTTAAAGTAATCAAGAGCCAAGATTATATATAATTATATGAGTAAATAGAACTAAATTGATCGTTTTCAAAACAGTCACACACTCTCATAAGCAAAACTCAACTTTTTGGGAAATACCCTATTCTATCATTTCAAACAAGAAACTGGTTGAGAGGAAATAAAAGAACATTTTATTCAAATGTTAAAAAGAAATCAGGACTTTCTTTAATGTGCTTATGGAAGAACCACATTTTTCCAGTTCTTTGAAATATTAAAACAATAACAAACCTAAAGTAGTATAATCTAACACATATGTTTCTGAATCTTTACAGATAGGAAGTAATTTGTTCCCCAGGATATAAGAGAAACCCACATCTCTTTAATGTCTTCCATACTTTTTTTTTCCAACTTGAGAATCACTTTCAACTTTTTAATAATAAAGACTTAAGATATTAAGTTACTTGCCCAAGACTACAGATTATAAATCATACAGATGGAATCAAATATTTTTCTTTTTGATGCCAAGTCCCACTCTCTTAACTGTCCTAACTAAAATAACTATTATTACATGACATCATTTCAGGCTGGTGGGCACCAGTTGAGCCAGAGAGTGTGGTCCTGACTGGTGTATCTTTAAGTCAATCATAGTGGTCTCCTTGGTTTAGACAAGGACATGTGACACACGTGACACATAGGGAAAGTCCGCTGGGGCATTTGTTTTTAAAAGGAGAGAATGTTTGTGAATGTCATGAGTGTGTCCTCTCTGATCTCCAGCTGCAGGGAGCAGAAGTGATGGATGGCTGCTGCAGTGTCTAAGCATCTGAGGCCGTGCTTTCCAGGGCCTGCTTCCAGCCAGTGATGAAGTGTGGCAGGGATATAAAACAGGCTTGTTTCTGGGAGACATGGGGTTCCTCTGACTTTGGCTAGAAGTGACTTTGGCCTTCTCTGTTAGGAATGTTACGTTTGGATGTTTCTCCCGAAACTATTGCCCCTCTCCCCCTTGAGGGGAGCTGCCTAAGAACAAGCCCTACTCACTGAGGATAGCAGAGCAGAAAGATGGAACGAACCTGGGTCCCCAATGATGTCCTGAGCTGCTGAGTCAGTCAGCTCCAGGATCCCTCTCCCCATGGACTTCTGGTTTAGCAAGACAATACATTTCCTTATTGTGTGAACCACCAAGGTGGGGTTTTCTTTCCTTGCAGCAAAAAGCACTGTCTTTGATACAATTTCTCTCCAATCCCACTTCCCAGAAGAAACCTCTGATAACATTTTACTATGAACTTTTCCAATACTACATTTACCAATATGCATATCATTTTGCAACTTGATTTATCTTGTTGTCATCAATATATGATCTACATCCCTCCACATCACTACATATGCATCCATCTCAGTCTTTTTCATGCCCTTATAGAATTCTATGTAGGAATGTGTCCTGGTCAACGTGCTTCTGTCCATGATCATTCATGTCGTGCCCTTTTTCTGCATCAAAGGACATGGGAGAGAGACCCCGGCAGAGCCTTGCTTACAGGTCAAATTACTACGTTCTTCCACAGTCCATCCCAGAAATAAGGCCACTTTTAATGCAGGGGAAATGCACTTTTAAAGGAACACCAAAGGAAGTCTGAGCAAATAAATCACAGTTAGGAACAAGAGAGGGCAGACGTTTGGTAGAAGACAAGCTCTCCCAGCCAGGCCTGGTCGCAGAGATGCTGCCAGGAAAACACACTGGCAGCGCAGATCGGAAAAACAGACTGTGCGCGGAAGAGGGGAAGCTTATCGCAGACTGTTCTAGCCACGTGAACCTCGTCTTGCCTTCCCCCTTCCCTCCTTCGCTCCTCCACCCCGGCCGCCCTGCCTCTTCTCGGCCTTCGAGCGTGCGCGCTTCTGGGGACCGCGATGGAGTGAGTTGGCTTAGCCGGACGAATCATCCAGCAGGAGGAGGTTCGGCCGCGCTGGCTGGGCTCGGGCCACTGTGACACCTGCTCGGCCGCCCGCTCCACCCGACCCCAGCCGGGCGGCCGGCCCCGCCCCATATCCCATCAGGTCCCGCCCCAGCCCCACCCACTGCCTGGCTCCACCCACCGCCCCGCGGCCCCGCCTCCTACTCGCTGCCTGGGACACCCATCTCTGGCCCTGGCCTGTCCCTCCCCTCCTTACGCTGCAGGGGGTTTTTTGAGTCTGTAAACAAAGAAACAAAACGACCAGGAAGTGTTCATTCTAAGGTGCGGTTATTGTTAGAGCCAGACAACCAGTGTGGTTCCGCTAACGAGATCCTCCACCTCACCTTCTGAGGGATGGAGAGGTCCTCAAATCCTAAACCACAGCAAAGGGCTGATGCTGAAGACAACGCTGCACCCCAGCCTCCCAGGAACTGCTTCTGGCTGGAACTGCGTCTCCTCGCCGTTCCAGGATGCTTCCCGCGTTGGGCCAGCTGATTTCAGTCGCTCTATCGACCTCAAAATGGCCCGGCGTAGAGACGGATTTTGTCTAGATGAGAAGATAAAAGCAGCCGGCTTGGCTTTTTCTGAGCTGTGATAGGCCTGCCTACCTATTACAGCAAACATTAAAATGGCACCGAACCACATCACGTGTTAAATACACCTTTTGTTTTTTGTTGTAAGTGTTATTTGATCAAGATGGAAAAAAGTGAGTATAATATGCCAATGTTTATACAAAAAGAAGGAGATACGAATATATATGTATATTTACTTATTTGGCAGAGAAAAGGACAACGGAAGAATACATCATTAAAAAGAAGTTATCTAAAAAAAAAAAGAAGTTATCTATAGGGGAAGAAAAGAAACTGATCAGAAAGGACAGAAATAAGAGCTGGACTTCTTTGAATATATCTTGTTTTGTAGATTCAAGGAACCATCTAATATTTTATATAATTGTAAAAAAATTAAATAATAAGAAAGCAATATCTAATGCTGAAAGCATCATTTAAAAGAAGAAAAAGAAGTTAACTGCGTATCTGATTGTCAGCATAACCACATTGTGAAGAACTAAAACCAAAATAACAAACAATTTTCTTTGGCCACCTTAGAGGACGCTAGAGAACTAACTCATTATTTTGAAAACTCGTAAATGAAAGGGAAGAACCAAGCATTTATCTTGCCTTTCTTACACAAACTATACTTCAGGGTCACCAAATAATTGAGGAGGGGACATTTCTTTTTAGAGCATTCCAACTGTTAAAAGAAGGAATGATAAAATTAGAATATCACCATTTTACAACTTTTACTGAATTAACGGATCTAGGCAATGATCATCGATGGTTGCAAATAGAGAGACAACCAGACACGGTGGGCCTCCTGATGGAGGCGTCTCTGAAGGAGGGTTCCAAAAATTCTGCGTCTGAATCTATCAAGTAACTAGAGCTGACTAGCAACTCACAGGAAATACTGAGACAAGAAGGACATGTTAAATAACTCTCTGAGCTGCAAAGCAGAAAAATCCAGACTACTGTAAACACCAACGGACAAACAACCTGGTTTATTCAACGAGGAAAATTGTAAGTGTGACAATGTGGATGAATCTAGAGGATGTTAAGCTAAGTGAAATAAGCCAGACAGAGAAAGAATATATGATTTCACTTGTATGTGGAATCTAAAAAAAACCAAAACAAATGAACACAAAACAAAACAGAAACAAATAGATACGGGGGACAAACTGGTGTTTCCAGAGGGCAGGGGGTGGGGAGAAGGAAGAAATAGGTGAAGAGGATTAAGAGCTATGAAGTTCCAGTCATAAAATAAATCAGACCTGGGGATGTAATGAACAGCACAGGGAACATAGTCAACAGTGTTGTAATAACTTTGTATGGTGACAGATGGAAACTAGTCTTATCAGGGTGATCATTCTGTAATGTAACTAAGTGTGAAATCACTATGCTGTACACCTGGAACTAATACAATATTGTATGTCAACTATGCTTCAATAAAAAAGAACTGTATTATCTGACTTGGATAGTTTTTTGGTAGAGAAAACTTGAAAACATGTCATTTAGATTAAAATGGTCATCCTGACATTATATTATTAATCTATAGGTTTTTCCCTCCATCTCCCTTTTTCGTTTTACTTACAATTTTTCTTTTTCTTTTGCATTTTTCAATCTGTTTATATTTTAGATAAATAATATGATGTCAGGGGGCAGCCCGGTGGCCCAGCGGTTAAGTTCGCACGTTCCACTTCAGCAGCATGGGATTCACCTGTTCGGATCCCGGGTGTGGACATGGGACCGCTTGGCAAGCCACGCTGTGGTAGGCGTCCCACATAGAAAGTAGAGGAAGATGGGCAGGGATGTCAGCTCAGGGCCAGTCTTCCTCAGCAAAAAGAGGAGGATTGGCAGCACATGTTAGCTCAGGGCTAATCTTCCTCAAAAAAAAAAAAAAAAAAAGAGTAGCTGTGAGTTGATAATTGTTGAAGTTGAGTGAAAGGTCCACATAGTTCCTTATCATATTTTCTTTATGTTGGTATTTGCTTGAAAATTTTATTGACAAAATGTTTTAAGAAACTCTTTGGAATGAGTTCTTATAATTTTGCTTTTGAAATTACTTAAGTGTAAGTAAGTCATGTAATTTGGTTATGATTTCTTAGAAATTAGTCTATATTTTAGAATTCTTCCCAAGTGACAAAGTAGTGATAACAACAATTAGTTCCCATCTCATTCTTAGAATGTGCTGAGCACCGTGCTAAGTGTTTTGCTCATTGAATCTTTTCAACAGTCTATAAGGTTAATGGTATAATTATCCCCATTTTGTATATAGGATTACAGAGGTTGAGGAAACTGAAGCTCAGAGAGGTTGAAGAACTCATCGGAAGTCACACAGTAAATGGAGGAGCCAGAATTTGAACACAGGCAATTTGGCTTCACGGTCCATGTGGTTAACCACTATGTAAATCTACAAATTATTTTCCAATATAAGGAATCTTTTATGAATACTAGATTGAACAATTAATGAAGTTGATGTCATGTGATGCTTCATACACATTTATTTAACATTTATTAACTTAGATTTTGAGATTTTTCTCCTTGTATTTTAGAGCAATAGTTTTTTGCAAGGTCCCAAATATTTTCATAGGCCCTGGATAGCTCACAGACCCTGTGTCCGGGACCTCTCCTCCCAGTGTGTAAAATAACCAGAAAATCGGTGAATTCTCAGGTGTTATTTAGGTGATCCTCTGTCTCTGCCGTCTCTTACAAAACTTGCTGAATTTGGTCCTTGACATGTCCTGCAGATTTCCGGATATTGTCAACTTTTGCTACCCTTCCCGCTTGTTTCTATCTGTCTCCTTTAGCGCATCCACAGCTCATCCTCTTGAGTGGACCCCAGTCCATTTTGATCCTTGATTCTGTCTTGATCAGCTAATATCCCTTTGTCCCTAAGGAACGTGCTTTCTCAGTTCCCCCCAGGTCACAGGGTTGGCTGGCCACCCTTTGGCCAAAATTCACAGGATCTGCCCCAAAGAAATGCCATGAGATGGACGGGGCACCTGTCACCTCAGACTTTCTTCCCAGTCCCTACTTTATCAGTTTAGTTTATGCTGAGGACTTTGAAAGGTTCTATTCAATAGGATTCCTGGTTCTAGCTTGTGTGTAGTGATCACTTGGGTATGGCAATAGTTTAAGTAGTCGGCAGTAGAAAACGTAAAAAGACCTGAAGACAGTCAGCCCGTGAGCTCCTCCAACAGTGGAGGCAGGTGGGTTATAGGACACTGGGCTCCCTCATGCTCCTCAGTCATTTTGTTGTGTGTCTTATGTTCCGCTTGAAGCTGTTCTTTGCATTAATTTTAATATCACTTAATCTGCCCTAAACATTTTGAGCTGGTCAGAAAGGACAGTGTCATTTGCCCTGGGCCCTGATCTGCGGGGGAGAGCTACTAGCCATGAATCCTTCCTGAAGATAACTGAACATAGGATAAGCATGCATTCCAAGTGTTGTTAGTGAGAATTCTATAGGTACCAAGAAATTAAAAGAAAATCACGCACTGACTCAAAGATCAAAAGAGCAGAAGAACTGTGAATTTCAAAATCCATTTTTCCTCCAAAATATACATTTAAAAATTTTTATTGGCAGCAAGCCTGAAGGATTTTGGTTTTGTGGTCTCACATGCAAGCATATAGCCAACTCCAAAAGCTAAGGTCAGCTAGCCTTGCTTCCATCCTTCCTGTGTGATTTTAAATAAAGTGCCACAGGGGCTGGCCCCGTGGTCGAGTGGTTCAGTCTGTGCGCTCCGCTGCAGGCGGCCCAGTGTTTCGTTGGTTCGAATCCTGGGCGTGGACATGGCACTGCTCATCAAACCACGCTGAGGTCAGCGTCCCACATGCTACAACT
The DNA here is from genome assembly GCF_021613505.1 of Equus quagga. Classification (NCBI taxonomy): domain Eukaryota; kingdom Metazoa; phylum Chordata; class Mammalia; order Perissodactyla; family Equidae; genus Equus; species Equus quagga. The sequence continues at coordinate 18,542,608 of NC_060285.1, forward strand.
AGAAGGACCCACAACGAAGAATATACAACTGTGTACGGGGGGGGGGGGGGGGCTTTAGGGAGAAAAAGGAAAAAAAATGAAAGAAAATCTTTAAAAAAAAAATAAATAAAGTGCCACTTGTTGAATTGCCTCTATTGGTTTCTGCACTGCCCCATTATCCTTGGCAGTCTCCGGAATTCAAGAGTTGGACTGTTCGATCCTATCTAGTTTAAGAAATTTGGAAATGGCCCAAGGTGAATAAGACTGAGCCAGAAACACAGCCTGATATCCCTGAGAAGGAAAACAAGAAAAGGATGGAACCATAAAACATTTCAGCTCATGAATATTCATGTTTCTATTTGCATCAGTCCAATGAAAAGAGGGTTGGCACACCAATGAAGTTTCCTACAGTTGTTGTGATGTGAAATAGTCCAGGTTTGTGCTAGGCAAGGGTTTTCTGAGCATGGTGGTGGTGGGAGGCTGTGGCAGATGAGTTAAAATGGAGAGCAAGTTATGACAGATGTATGGAGCAGGCTGAGCCAACAGGTTGCATGACCACAGTTTAGGTAAATGGCGCTCCTTGGTGCACCACCTGCTCTGGGGTCTAAGAGAATGAGGGAGCTATCATCTCACCAGCCCAGCTGAGTGATATCCTGGCAAACAGATGAGCAATCATTTCCCTGCTTTGTCTACCCAGTGAGTGACAGCTTCTTTCATTTTCAGAGTCTGCTTCATTGTCCCCATCCTCTCTGAACCTTTCCCCAACGTCACACCTCACCCTGGAGAGAGTTAATGGTGTCATCTTCGTGTCCCATCTCTCCCGTAAACACAGTTTGTTCTCTGCGTGTACCACACTGAAATTGTAAGAATTAGGTGCTGTCTCCCGTGCTAGGTCATGTTTTGAAGGCAGGAAACAGAGCTTGTTTTATTCATACTTGTAATCCTAGTGCCTGGCACATAGTAGGCACTCAGTAAATGTTTGTTCAATTACACCAAATGCAAAGGATGGTTTCCTCTTCTCTTACATTTGAATCTAGAGACAAGACCAGAATTTCCTGAAGTGTGGCCCACAGAACAGTGGTCCCAGAGAAACGCTTTTCCACTGCAACCAAATGGGCCCAGTCATGAGAATCACAATACTTGTTACATACGACAGGCTCTTTAAAAAATTGTTAACAATTAAAAAAAATTTTTCAACTTCATTTTGTACTTAGAAATTCCAAACTTATTTGAGCGTAGGGTCCTCCTTATCTCTCTCTTTTGGCAACATAACATTTCTACAGACATTTACAGACCGGAGCATCTCAATATGTGTAAAGCAAGCAGCACAGCCCAAATCCAAATTTGAAGGCTGTCTTAGTTTGCCCATGCAAGAAGACATTTTATTTATTTATATTTTCATTTAACTAACATTCCTGGAGTGTCTATTATGGGTTATATGCTAGAGATAACAAAAGGTGCCCTAGGCTTCCAAAAATTCAAGGTCAAGATAAGAAGACAGAAAACTAAACAGACAATTACAGTTCAGCTTAGTGGCTGATAGAACTAGCCAGCCACAGCTTCACACCACTCCGGGCCGTTATTCACGTTGCCGTCTGGATCAGCTGGGAAGGAGCGGGGAGAAGTCACCTGGCCAGGCTGTCTCAAGCTATTTGTGGTGAAGAACCAGTTGTTTTTTGTGCTATTGTGATTTATAGTAAGAAATTTATATTTGGTGTTTCTAAAACCCTTAGAATTTCCTAAATAATATGAAGATAAATGTGTCCTGTTATTCATAACAAACCCCTTTCAACCACACCTGAGTTTATGTCCATGAGGTGACTTTTGGAAAGCCCCTAAGGATGGGGGCGGGTTGCTAGGGGAACCAACTAGGTGACTAGAGGCTTGAAACTCCCAGTTCTCTAGCCTCTCACACCCCCACCCCAACCTCCAGGGAGGGGAGAGGGGCTGGAGATTGAGCTCAATCACCAATGACCTATGATTTCATCAATCATGCCTGCGTAATGAAGCCTCCATAAAAACCCAGAGGGACAGGGTTCAGAGAGCTCCCAGGTGGGCACACACTTGGAGATGTGGGGGTAGCGGTGTTCTCGGAGAGGGCCCGGATGCTCCACATACCTTCCCACATACCTCACCTTACGCATCTCTTCTATCTGGCTGTTTATCTGTTTCCCTTATAATATTCTTTATTAAGTAAACTGGTAAATGTAAGTAAATGTTTCTCTGAGTTCTGTTGCTCTAGCAATTAACTGAACCCAAGGAGGGGGTCGTGGGAACCTTGCATCTATAGTGTGTGGTCAGAAACCCAGGTGACAATTGGCATCTTGAAGGAGAGGAACAGTCTTGTAGGACTGAGCCCTTCACCTGTGGGATCTGACACCTTCTCCAGGTAGATAGTATCAGAATTGAGTTGAATTGTAGGACACCCAGCTGGTATTGGAGACTTGCTTGTTGCTGTTGGGAAGAAACACACAATGGAGTTTTTCTTTTTCAATCAATTTATAAATGGATACCTTTGCAAAATACATTAGAAACGCATTACTGAGACACTGTGATACTGACATAAAGAAAGATATATAAATCAATGGAACAGACCTGAGAGTTCATAAATAAGCCCTCATATTTGTGGTTAATTGCTTTTCAACAAGGGGGCCAAAACAATTCAATGGGGGAAATAGTACTTTTTCAACAAATGGTGCTGGAATGACTGGATATCTATATACCAAAGAATGAGACTGGATCCCTTCCTTACATCGTGCACGAAAATTAACTCAAAATTGATCACAGATCTAATGTAAATGTAAAAGCTATTCTTAGAAAAAAATATAAGAGTAAAGTTTTGGACCCTTGGGTTAGGTAAAGCCTTCTTAGATAACAGCACCAAAAGCACTTGTGACAAAGGGAAAAGAAGTAGATGATTGTATTTCATTAAAACAAAAACTTGGGGCCGGCCCCGTGGCCGAGTGGTTGAGTTCACGTGCTCCGCTTCAGCGGCCGGGGTTTCGCTGGTTCGGATCCTGAGCTCGGACATGGCACTGCTCATCAAGCCACGCTGAGGCGGCATCCCACGTGTCACAACTAGAAGGACACACAACTAAAATATGCAACTATGTACTAGGGGGCTTTGGGAGAAAATGGAAAAATAAAATCTTTAAAAGAAAAAAACAAATAACTTTCGTGCTTCAAAGGACACCATCCAGAAAGTGAAAAGACAACTCACAGAAAGGGAGAAGATATTTGCAAATCATAGATCTGATAAGGGATTTATATCTAGAACATATAAAGACTTACAACTCAGTGATAAAAATGGTAAACAACCCAATTTAAAAAATGGGGAAAGGATCTGAAGAGACATTTCTCCAGAGAAGATATACAGATGGCCAAAGACATGAGCAGGGTTTAGGAAAACCAGGAGACAGTGTGGTTCCTCTGGGTTAGCAACAGCAGGAAAGCATTAGCCCCCTTAGGTCAGAGGGAGCAGGGGGAGGGAGCAGTTCCAGAGTCAGTGGAGAGGAGCTGAACGGAGAGGGCTGCCCAGAGGGGACTGAGGCCTTGGCTGGAGGGAGGCAGCCAATCCACAGCTTCTAGCAGGAAAGGAGCCAGGGAGATAAATACCCCAACCCTACTCTCTTCCCAGTTTTCATCTCCTGCTGGTACCTCCTCCCATGGGCCAAACTCAACCGCAGAGCCTGAGTTCCAGAGTTAGAAGAAAGTGGTAGAAACAGGGCTGGGCAGAGGTGATTACAGTCGACCCTCAGCATCCTCAGGGGATTGGTTCCAGAATCTCCTAGGGTACCAAAATCCAGGATGCTCAAGTACCTTACATAAAATGGCATAGTATTTGCATATAACCTGCATTCATCCTCCTGTATACTTTGTCATCTCTAGATTAGTTATAATACCCTATACAATGTAAATGCTATGAAAATAATTGTTATACTGTATTGTTTAGGGAATAATGACAAGAAAAAGAAGTCTGTACGGGCACATCACAGACCTTTCCACCTGCGGCCAGTTGAATCCACATCACACAGGGGAGCGACTGTCCGTGGTTTAGGGAGTAGGAGGCAAAGGGAAGATTTACGCCGCGGGCTATGGGCATGGAAAATCAAAATGAAAGAAACATTAAGGTGAGTAGCAAGGCAGAAGCAGGGAAGGTGGGGGTGGGGAGCAATATGTGCTGCTGATTTAGATACCATAAGGTTGCTCATCGAGCACCAGAATGTTCCCTGATGGGCAGATCCAAGGGGCAGTGCAGCTTGGAGCAGAAGTGGCTTAAAAACTGTTACGCTGGCTCCTGGCTGCTTTGTTCCAAGTCTTGCCCCTGGCCAGAGGTCAGCAAACTTTTTCCTAAAGGGACAGTTAGTAAACATTTTAAGTTTTGTATCACAACTACTCTACTGCCGTTGTAGCGGAAAAGCAGCCCTAGACGATGCAGAAATGAACCGTGCGGCTGCTTTCCAACACGACTGTATTTATAAAACAGGCAGCAGGCCTGCAGGTCACAGTGTGTCAGCCCCTACCCTAGACACAAGAATTTTTTCATCATTTTGATGACAGACTTTTGATGTTCTATTCGAATGGGCCTTTCCCCAGATCTAGCTTCTGACAGATGAACACTCCGATCCCCTTTCACAGTACCAGGAATGAATGAGTCCGTGGGTTCTGCTTTAATTTCTATAGACGTCCAAGAAAGAATGCATGTGTAGCTGACTAACCACTAATAAGGGATACAGGGCAGGAATTTCCAGCTCCAACATCTTGATTTCAAATATTTTCCTGAAAATATGTTAGGCTAAAGGAAGGTTGCCTTTTCATGCCAGAAACCTACCCTAGTCTGGGGAAAAGAAGATTAAGCTCTGAAATCATACAGACTGAGTTCAAAACCTGCCACTTACAAGCTGTTTGGACTGGCTGAGTCAGTTTACTCACCTGTAAAATGGAGATAACACTCACCTCCTAGGTAATGATAGCGATTATTATGACAAAGGGCAACAAAGTAGGCTCATACTTACTTTTTTCTCTCTTGTTCCATTCTGCTGTCCTTTTGAGGACTATTAGTTCTTAAAGTTTGTTTCCAGTCTGCAGGCTTTTCATCTGGGTTCTCTGAACGCTCCTCAGGAAATCCAAACTAGACCCCAGACTGTTTATGTATTCCCCGGGACTCTGATTGCAAGCAACTGAAACTGAATTCTAACTAACGTAAGGGGAAAAATAGAAAGGGGGGGGGGTGATTTATTGGATAGCAGAGTGGTTCTCAGAATTGAAGGGCAATGACTCAGCCTCAGGACAGCATGAACTAGGCAAGTTCAGAGATTTCAGAGACTGAACTCATATTCTCTCTCTCTCCTTATCTCTGCATTTGTTTTCTCTGTGGATGAGTATTTTCTATACTTCAAGGGAGGTGCCGGTTGACAGTTCTGGGTCCCATCCTGGCTTCACCACCTAAGAGGAAAGGGAAGTTCCCTGCTGCTTCTTCCCCTCTATCTAAATTTTGAAACCCCATGAAAGGCTCCTGTCTGTCCTGATTTGGGTCACAGGCCCACTCCTTGAGCTAATTACTCTGGCCGTGGAGGTGAGGTCCAATGATCTGCTTAGCTTGTGTCCAGTGCCCACATAATATGATTGACTGCACCCACTAGGACCATGTGGTTGGAGGGGGGAAGAGCAATTGCCCCAAAGAAGGAGGGTGATGTCACCTGAATAATGGCGGAAAGGCCTGCTGGGCAGACAGATGCAGGCTATGTTCACAAGCAACGTCGGCTCTATTAACCTTATCAACATGACATTTTTTCCTAAGTGCCTGCCATGACTACAGTGCTAATATCCTTAGAGTCATCTACAGGACAAACACGGCCACCTGACACCTGGCTGTGTTTGGGGGCAGTGGGGGTGGTTGTCAGAGGTGGGGGCCATGAATAGGACATCCGGAATCAATTTTGTGTAAGGTATAAGGTAGAGATGGCAAGCGGTATCACAGTGAACAGAATTAATTTCTGCTTGGTGGTTATTACGTCTGGGACCGTACTAGACAAAAACTTAACTAGTCCTAGCTTAGACAAAATGGAGAACCAGAGACCAGAACCCTGCGAAGACTCTCCTGTTTCTCCTCCCTGCTACTCTCTTTGCGCACTGGCTTTCTTCCCAGGGCTGGTGGCCAGGCAGGCGACAGCCACCAGGCAGGCTCCTCCCAGCTTTGCCACCAGAGAGAGACTGACACTTGCTCTCCTGGTGTCAAGTTCAAAGTTCTGGGTAAGAGTTCTTACTTAGGATGGGTTGGAAAGTGAACGAGCATCAGTGGCCAAAACTCAGAGCTGCCTTCAGAGGTCAGGCAGGTCACATAAATGGGAGAAATAGCTAGTAGAAGCCAGGGGTTGGTGGGGGCTGGGGCAAATGAAAGAAGTCATGACTCCCCAAACACTTAAATTCCACCTCCCCACTCCAAACCTTGCATAAGTGAAATAAAAATATGCATTGCTGCCTTTAAAAACCACACTGGTGTGGTAGGAGTTTGTAACCTTTGAACTAGAAGGTCTTAAGAATTCCTTAGCAATTCCGCAGATGAATCTGAGACTGATCATAGGCAACAAAGGTGGGAGGAGCCTTTCCTGCCAGGGAAACACTATTTCAGAAGGGTAATTAAGGTGGGGGATGATCCAAGCTGGGAGAGGCACTTTGCAAGGCGTCCTTCACTACGTTTCATAAAACTCAGTGACTTCTCAGAGTGAGGTCATAAAGGCCTTTTTAAAAAACTTTGTTGCAGTCATCTAAATTCAGCCCGTGCTTATGATTTTGTGTCCTTTGATTGCATTGGGTTCTCACTGGACTCAATGGGTGTCAGTCAAGGCAGGCTGGTGGGAGGGTCTCTGACTCCCAGGCAGAGGAAACGTAGGGGTCCCGGAGACAGGGCAGAGTGCTCTCCATGGAGCTGGCTGGATAAGTTTGTCCATGTGCTTGTCGAAGGAGGGGGAGTTGGGGCATCACTGATTCCATAATTTGTTCCTTCCGTGACCTTGCATTCAGCTCTGAGCCAGGCGCTGTTAGGTGCAGAGGGTGTGGTGATGAACAAGATGGACCTAGTCTGGCTTTCATGTGATCTGCATTCCAGAGGAGGATGTGCTTTAGTGAACAAGATGGATGTGATTCTAAGGCTTGGACTTGGAGGATCAGGGAGGGCTTCCCGGAGGGGGTGATGTCTAAACTGAATTTTGAAGGGTGCAGGTGTCAGTCAAGCAAATGACAAGGGGTGAGGGGTCAATAGCCAAAACTTTCTGGGTAGAATTACCTATTATGCAAACCAGGAATGTACTTAGGGACTAGAGATATCAGAAAATGAGGGAAAAAATTTTTTTGGAAAGAATTTGATATTGAAAAATGTATCAGGGTGCCCATTTTGGAGAGAGTCAAAACTTTGTGGGACTTCCATCCATGTCCTTGCAGTGAAGCATCCTTTTTATTTTGAATTACATATGGGAGACATAGCATCATATAATCTTTTTGGTGCTTAGAGCCACTAAAAGTCCTCAGGAGCTGCCCTGGACAGAGGCGGGGGGAGGTCTGTGGCCTCCCATTTCCTCCCCTCCAGGTGCCTCCCTCAACAGTTCCTTCTCCTCCAGGGCTCAGCCTGCCTCATCACGCCGCCCTTGTAGGACTATTCCATAGAGCCCCTATTAAAATTTACTGCCTTCTTATGCCTTCTCCCAGGCACCTCTAATCCACAGTGAGATGGGTGTTAATGATCACATAGCATATAAGTTACTCCCATAACTGGGTAAACCAGATAACCTTCAAGATGGCATGATTCCACCATAATAAAGAAATATTAATAACCGTTACACTTCCTAAGTACTCTCAGTCATTCTTTTTTTTTTTTTTTTTTCCTGAGGAAGATTCAAGCTAACATCTGCTGCCCTCTTCCTCTTTTTGTATGTGAGCCACTGCCACAGCATGGCCACTGACAGACGAGTGGTGTAGGTCTGCACCTGGGAACCAAATCCCAGCCACCAAAGTGGAGTGTGCCAAACAACCACCAGACCACCGGGGCTGGTCCTCCGTCATTCTTAATTTTGATTTCTTTTTCAGTCATCTTCTTCTCAATGATTATAACAAGAACAATAATGGCTAACAGTTTGGGCCATTTTTCAATGTGCTGGGCACTCTTCTAAGCTCTTTATACTAACTCATGCCTGTCAACAACCCTATGGGTTAGGTTGTTATCTCCAAAGTGGATGAGGAAAGGCACCATTTTGCAGATAAGGAGACTGAGACATGCAGAGATGATGTGGCCTGTGGACCCAAGGTCACTCAGCTATTAGTTGATTGCACCAGGATTTTATACCAAGCAGTCCAGCTCTAGAGCCACCCTCCCCTCGAGTTACCCCAGCCAACCCCCAAGAGTCAATCCTATTTCTTCACTCTTCCTTTTGGCACCAAAACGTTCTACCTCTAAAACGTATCCTCAATCCATCCACCACTCTCCATCTCTCTATCTCCAGCACCACGAGAGAAGAAACCATCATTAGATCTCATCAAGAAATGTCTCACGAGAGCAGGGACCTGGTTTTGTTCCCCACTGCCTCCCAAGGACTGGCTGACACATTGTAAAAATGGACTGAATGAGTGATTTCCTAACTGAAATCAACAAGCATGCACTGAGTACTGATTCTGTTTTTCAGAGAAAACTGTTGACTTTCAACATATTTACTGGCAGATTTTCCCTGTAAGTACTCATATAAATACAGACTTACAAAATTGGGATTGTACTATATATCTTTTTATAGTTTGCTTTATTCTCAACACTGTATTCTGAACATCTTCCCATGTTATTAAAAATCCTTGGGGCTGGCCCGGTGGTGTAATGGTTAAGTTCGAATGCTCCGCTTCCATGGCCCAGGGTTCGCAGGTTCGGATCCGAGGCGTGGACTTAGCAATGCTCGTCAAGCCATGCTGTGATAGCGTCCCACATAAAACAGAGGAAGACTGGCACGGTTGTTAGCTCAGGGTCCATCTTCCTCAAACACACACACACACAAATTAACATTTTTTGATAGCAGCATAATACTCTATTTCATAACATACTTTATTTAATCATTTTCAAGCTGTTAGACAATTAGGTCATGTTATCTCTTCCTTGGTAACAAAGTACCCAAAATTCATTGGCTTACAACCACATACATTTATCACCTCACAGTTTCTGCCGGGCAGGAATCAGAGGGTGGCTTTGGCTCCAGGCTTCTCAAGGCTGCAACCAAGGTATTGGGGGGCTGCAGTCATCTCAAGGTCCAGCTGGGGGCACTTCCAAGCTTCCTGGGCTGTTGGCAGAATTCAGTTCCTTGCTGGCTGTTGGCTGGAGACATCAGTTCCTTTCTCTCTAGGTAGCTAGATAGATGATAGACGGATAGATAGACAGATAGATAGGTAGACAGACATATCGATAGACATATCTATATGTATATCTGTTTATTTATATATTTCTATACATATCTCTATATCTATCTATCTGTCTAGCTATCTATCTATCTATCGAGAAAGGGTACTCGACACAGAGTTCATAGTCTTTTTGCAATCTAATTTTGTGTGTTGTACTCTAGGCATTAGAAGTGAGTCAGTCAGTCCTCCCACGCTCTCGGGGAGGGGGATTACACAAAGCTGTGAATACCAGGAGGTTGGGATCATTGGGGGCCATTTTAGAGGCTGCCTACTGCATCGTTTTTCCCAAATTTTTTCTACTATGAACAGTGCTCTTCTTAATATCTTACTACCTATTTATTATCTTGTTACCTGCATTACGAATTGTTGCCTTATGCTACATCTGTTGACTCGAAGGGTAAGAACATCTTCAAGGCTGCTAGTGCACACTGCCTAATTGCTTTCTAGAAAGCCTCTCATCCCCACTGTATGGGAACACTCATCTCACCACATCTTCATCTTTGTCATAAAATTCTTTGCTTATTTGATAGATTTCTCCTTCTTTTGATTTGCATTTGAGGATAAACCTTTTTTTCCCCATGTGTTTATTAGCCATTTGTATTTTTTTTCTTTTATGAGTTTTCTATTTTATGTCCTTTGTTCATTTTTCTATTGGAGATTTAGTGTTTTTCTTATCAATATGTATGTGCTTCACACATAAAGATATTAACAATGGGTAGAGTTTTTTTGGTAAGAGTTTTATTGAGGTATCATTTACATACCAGGCTATTCACCCATTTAAAGCGTACAATTCGGTGGTTTTTAGTATATTGACAGATTTGTACAACCATCACCACAATCAATTTTAGAATATTTTCATCACCTCCAAAAGAAACCCCAGGCGCTATAGCTGTTACCCCCTACTCCCCCCATCCCCTCTCTCAGCCCTAAGCAACCACTGGTTGACTTTCTGTTTCTGTGGATTTGCCTATTCTAGACATTTAATGTAAATGAAATCACGCGCTCTGTGGTCTTTCGTGTCTGGCTTCTTTCATTTGGATAACGTTTTCAAGGTTCATCCATTTTGTAGCATGTGTCAGAACTTCATTCCTTTTGATGGCTGAATAATGTTGCATTGTATGCATATACCACATTCATTTATCCCCTCATTAGTTGACAGACATTTGAGTTATTTCTACTTTTTTGGCTATTTGAATCATACTGCTCTGAGCCTTCAGGTACAAGTTTTTGTGTCGATACTTTTTTTTCATTTTAGGGAGTAAACACCTAGGAGCGGAATTGCGGGGTCAAATGATAATTCTCTGTTTTAACTCTTTAAGGAACTGCCAAACTATTTTCCCCAATAGCTGCATCATTTTCCATTCCCACCAGCAGTGTATGAGGGTTCTGATCTCTCCACATTTTTAACAATGCTTGTTATTACCTCTGTTTTTATTATGGGCAAACTAGTGGGCATGAAGTAGTGTCTCATTGTGGCTTTCATTTGGATTTCCCTTAGGATTGATGATGTTGAGCATCTTTTCATGTGCTTATTGGCATCTGTATATCTTCTTAGAGATATGTCTATTCAGATCTTGTGAATGGGTAGGATTTCTACTAGAGAGAGTGGGGCCAGAATGAACCTGCCGTGGGACGAGACTAAGAGGGAGTCCTAGGTTTGAGACTTGGCTCCCCACTTATTAGGTGTGTGATTTCTGGGTTTCTTAAACTCTGAGTCTGTTTTCACGTCTTCATTTTATTTATTTATTTTTTTTAGGAAGATTAGCCATGAGCTAACATCTGCTGCCAATCCTCCTCTTTTTGCTGAGGAAGACTGGCCCTGAGGTAACATCCACGCCCATCTTCCTCTACTTTATATGTGGGATGCCTGCCACAGCATGGCTTGCCAAGCGGTGCCACGTCCACACCTGGGATCCGAACCAGTGAACCCCGGGCCGCTGAAGCGGAACGTGCAAACTTAACCGCTGCGCCACCGGGCCAGCCCCTGTTTTCAAGTCTTTTAAATGGGGAGAACACCTACTTCATCAGGTCACTGTGTGGCTGGAATGAGAAAACACACAGAACATTTGACAGAGTACCTGACACACGGTAAACATGCAATAAATAGGAGCTATTTTATTTATTTAAAAGGCAATAACATGATGAGAACTTTGTTTCAGGAAGATTAATCTGGCCATGTTATATTAAAATGATTAAAGAGAGTTTGCAGACAGGGGCACCAGTTCAGAGAAGGCCCAACAGTTTAAGCAAAAAGCAAACGAAATGAGAAAAGGATGTTTTCTGACCTTCCTTCCCATTAATGATAAATTTTTCCTCCAGTCCTTGGCCCAAGCAGCCCTAGAAAGGAACGTGATCTTGCTGCTTTTTCAGGCGGATCAATGATATTTTAATCATCTTTGCGTATTAACACATCTAATCCATGGGGAAATAGATGAATGTGGTTTGAATATTTTGATGAACACTTCATAATAACTTGGGGAATTTTAAATATGTTTATTAACTCTGTGTCTCTGGAGAAAAATGACACATAAGGCTTTGGTAATTTCAGGGTCACTTATATTATCAATTAAAACACACATAGAGGGGCCGGCTCGGTGGTGCAGCAGTTAAGTTTGCATGTTCCACTTCAGCGGCCCGGGGTTCACCAGTTCGGATCCCGGGTGCGGACATGACACTGCTTGACAAGCCATGCTGTGGTAGGCGTCCCACGTATAAAGTATAGGAAGATGGGCATGGATGTTTGCTCAGGGCCAGTCTTCCTCAGCAAAAAGAGGAGGGTTGGCGGCAGTTGTTAGCTTAGGGCTAATCTTCCTCAAAAGAAAAAAAAAAACATACAGTTTTATCCAGTGCCTGCTCATGCATGCATTCATTCATTCATTCCATACATGTCTGTGGAGCTCACTATGTACCAGGCGCTGTTCCAGGCGCTGCGTATACAGTGGTGAATACAAGGTCTTTACACTCAAGGAGCTTATATCCTAATCAGCTGAAATATTAAAAATCCATCCCTTCAGCAAATATTTATTGAGTACCTACTATTTGCTTGGTAGGCATCAGTGAACAAAGCAAGCAAAATCCTTATCCTCATAGAGCTTACATTCTAGTAGGAAGTGACAGATAAAAAGCCATGAACAAAATAAGTCAAGAACTCTGCAGTTTGTTAGAAGGTAAGAAGTGTTGTTGAAAAATAAAGCAGTTAAGGAAAAGTTGGGGATAGGGAGCTGGAATTGCGATTTTTAGATCAGTGATCAGGGTTGACCTCGTTAAGAAATGGAAGGAGCTATGTGGCTATCTGAGGGAAGAATGTACTAGGCAGATGGAACAGCTAATGCAAAGGCCCTGAGGCAGTAGCATTCCTGCCAGAAATAAGGACAATAAGAGGTGAATTGAGCAAAGGAAAAAGTAGGAGGAGATGAAGTTAGAGGGGAGGTGGAGAGGGAGTAGATCATAGATCCCATAGGGCCTTGTCCAATGAAGAGGCCACTATTCATATCTGAAAGGAAGAAAAAGTGCTGAATAGGGGCCAGCCTGGTGGCATAGTGGTTAAGTTCCCATGCTCTGCTTAGGCAGCCCGCAGTTGGCAGGTTTGGATCCTGGGTGCAGACCTACACACCATTCATCAAGCCATGTGGTGGTGGCATCCCACATACAAAACAGAGGAAGAGTGGCATGGATGTTAGCTCAGGGCCAATCTTCCTCACCAAAAAAAAAAAAAAAGTGCTGAATATATTTCTTGCTAAGCAAAGGACAGCTTCATTGTAAGGCAGACTATCTCTGAACAAAGAAATCTATGGTCTTATATAGCATTTGGGAAGTGAGAGGGTTAGAGATGAACTGATCTTTAGTTGAGGAAGCAAGATTCCTGGAGTGTGACTGCTGCTGACTGGCTGACTTTCTGAAGCAAGGGGCTGTCACTGATGGGGAGGTTGTCATCCATTGAGTAAAACAGATTCTAGTGGTTACTTGTAGTCTGGCCAGAGAATAATTAGTCTTTTCCTTCATTCAACTGGGAATGAATAAACTTGTCACTCTGCTTGCAAGGCCACTAAAACCTTTGTCTTTGACGCTGAGGAAATGGGGAGCTTTAGAGGATTTTTGAGCTGAGAGGTGACAGGATCTGAACTGCATTTTCTGAGGAGCCCTCTGGCTCCTGCGTAGGCCGGCGGTGGCGGGGGAGGTGGGGGCCAGGTGAGGAGGTCAGAGCAGGCATCCTCCCATTACAGAGGTGTAGAAACGATCACGGAGGAGTAAAGAAATTTGGCCAGTAAAAGAAGGAAGTGAAATGCAAATCAGGTCGTCTGATTCCACAGGGCATTGCTACCTACTCCTCGTGGAATAATTTGGAGGCTTTTATTTGTCTTTGCTTCCTTATTTGCTCCAGAAATGTTAAAATATGCGGAGAAACAGTAGGAGCTCTATAAATAAAACGTCTATATATTTTTAAATGATTAAAACTGGAAAGTTTAATGTGGCACCAGGCCACTTGTTTAGTGGCAGTAAAGGGAAAGGCCATTCCCGGCTCCCGTGGCAGAAATCCTGCCGCCCTTGGCAGGGCGGGTGTCTGTGATGGTCGTAGCCGAGGCAAGTCCGACCCAGACTGCAGTCAGCGAGGACAGCGAGGAAGCCTGGCTGCACCGAGGCAAGAACGGGCCATGGATTCTTGCAGCCCAGCTGTCATCTGGCTGGGAAACGCCACATGTCAGGTTGCAACTACCAGGGGCGTGAGGGGAACAGGAAATGCAATATTTTAAGGTCAGGGGCAAGGCGGGCTAGACTGAGCAACCTGTTAGACCTGAAGGAGAGAACTGTATCTTTAGATGAAATCTGAAAAACGAACAGCCGAGCTCAGCGACCCAGCGCGAGGGAGGGCTGTGCCTTTGGCAGCATTAGCAGAGACACAAGGAAAACACGAGGTGCTGAAGGCGTTCCAGGGGGTAACCGCCGTGCAAATCCACCCCGTGGCTCGGGTGTCGCCTTGCTTCTGCCCGGCGGCTTCTGCCCTTGGTTTCCCCTTCCTAACAACCCAGGCGCGGGCAGCTGCGCTCGGGCGGGGAGACACTTCCACGTGGGGGAGGGAGGGCACTGAAAAGAGAGGGAGGCCTGAGCAATCGCGCTGCGCAGAGGCGCGGGGGAAACACCGTGGGAAGGAAGCCCGCACAGACCTCCCCGGCC